>NC_057813.1:25430683-25552876 GCF_018294505.1 Triticum aestivum | reverse complement strand
ACGAGAAGAGAGTGGAGGTATCACCGGCTTGAGGTGTCCATAGAATCGAAAAGAGGGATGATGTGTGTGTGTGTGCGCGCGCGTGATCGATAAAGTGTGCCATCGAAATTGTTTGTGCCCACGTCAAAGATATAGAGTGGCTGGCCTACTGGAATGTGAGAGGGGACATGTGAAGTTTGTCTCGGTGGCATGGATACCTACCTACAGCGCTCGACTATCAGTGTGTGGTGGGGGAAGAGGGAGGCCCAATTAACTATAAAGGTACAATGGATGGTATATGTGTGGAGGAGGAGAGAGGCCTACCTCATGTATTAAGGAGATCGATCTGCCTCCTGTATTAAGGGAGATCGAGCGGCATCCATGCATATGTGCAGGAGAGGAATAAGGTTGGGAGAGAGACAGAGCTAGAGTGTTGGAGGGGGTGGTAGTGGAGTTGCTTCTAACAAATGGTGGGATAGGCTTGCTAGACAAACGGAGGGCACACCCGCAATATCAATAAGAGAGGAGATGGCTGCTTGTTGTCTATGCACGTGCGTGTGAGAGACGGGTCAGGAGGCATGCACGAATGATGAGGGGGGACGATGTGGCTGTGGTAAGTAGACATAACTACATAGTAAGATCAATCACCCTTTGTTAGAGAAAGGAGAGACATAACTTGTGAGGTACGTCGATCGATGGGGGGGGTAGTTAAAGTCGATCCAGGTATATGTTGGGAGATCGATCAATATACATGCATGTGTGTGTTAGAAGCAAGCGAGGCACAAGGAGAAGGATAGAGATAGAGGGATGCATGTAGGAGGTGGTACGAGAGGCATACTATATCGAGCGGGGAGGAGTGTGCGAGTACGAGAACGATGAAAAGAGTGGTGGGAGTGAGGCATGGACAGTGACAAGAGAAGAGGGGAAGCTTGTGTTTGTGCTAGGCACACCTGGCTAGAGAGGCATATCGATCGATGTGTGCCATAAAGAAGGAGCTGGGGGGCCTACACACATCATGGGTGAACGACCTAAAGTGAAAAGACGAATTTGCGCGATGGAGCTAGAGAATGCTGAGGGAGGCTGAGAGGGATGCGGGTGTGTGCATGCACAAGAGAAAGTTAGCGCTAGCTACAAAGATAAGAGGGTTGTGTGGGTGTAAAAGACGAATAGAGATCATATATACTTCATTATAAAAAGCGAATTCATATATTTGAAGAATTTATCATAGTGTTTTAAACCGACGCATGTGTGAATATATATAACGGTGATACACATGGTGTATTTATGAACATGTTATACTACATTTAATATATTTTACCTCTACTCTTATAAAAAACGGAGTTGTTGATGATGGTGTGCCTGCCATCCTGCATTATAGGCCGTCCGATTTATATCTGGCGGATAGCAAGGAAACTATGATGGTTGAAGTTGGCAACAATCATGATTGTAGATTCTTATTGAAATAGAGAAACGAATTCAAATTTAGTTCGAATTGCAACGGTAGTATAGACATTTGGAATGCACTAAAATGTTGGTATGAGTAGGTTAGATGCATTATACAGCAAGCGAAAAAAATTAATCGGACATAACATGGATTCATACTCCCTCCTTCCATCTATATAGGGCGTAATGAGATTTTTAAGACCGCCTTTGACTATTGACAAGATTAATAGTACATGACATGCACAATGTGAAAATTATATCATTGAAAGAACCTTTCGCAGATGAAGTTAACGGTGTGCTTTGTGTAAGTTGAATGTCATATATCATTCCTCTAATATTTGGTCAAAGTTAGCATCGAAAAACGCATTGGGCCCTATATAGATGGAAGGAGGGAGTAGCTTTGAATAGCATTTATATAGTAAAACGGGGCAAGACTCTCTCTTTGTGTGTTGTGAATAGTTTTATTTTTTTGGTTTTCTTTTTGGTTGAGGGAAGTGCGAATTGATTTGGTACGTACAAGTACAATATTACTACATGTTAGGCTTGTCCCTAAAATTCAACCCGCGTCTTGTTATATCCCGAAAATTCAGATATCGTGCTCCCAAAACTGGCGCCTTCACAACCCGCGCCTTGCTATCCCGAAATTACAACGCGCGCAAAACTCCCTCCAGCTGCCAAATCCCGACACGTGAAATCCCCCTTCTAACCCTGAGCCGAAAGGGCCTCTAGTTCAAATCGGTGGGGGGTACTTTTGTAACACACCCTACATTTTGGACAAGCGCATCCCTAAGTCATGCTTCACCCCCTCCCATTGCCCCCTTTTTGCCATTCGAAATCCCAGGCCGCCATAACCTCTCCACTCCAGCCGCGAAACCCCACCCTCCTCCGTCTGTCACGTCATCGCTGCCCAGCCGGAGCCTCTTCCCCGACGACGTCGTCCACCGCAACAGCTCGACGTCCCTCGTCCACCTCCCCGGATGAGGATCCGTCGTCCATCTCGCCGTCCCGTTGGTTCAGCCGCCCCGTCCTCCACTTCCAAGGAGCTGCTCCGATGATCGCCTCGTCTATCGCGGCTGCTCCATCCCCACAACGCCGCCTTAACCTGCTCCACCGGAACCGCAGCATCCTCACCGACTCCTCGGACGAAGCCGAGGCCTACTCGGCGCCACCAAAGAGGTTGTACACTCATCGCATCGCACCTTCTCCTTAACTCGACCTCCCGGCGCCGACGGTGCTCCATCCCGCACCCCCATGGAGCGGCTATCCTGAAGCCGGCGCCGCGGGCGACATCTCCATGGAGGCTCTCCCCCAGTGCGAGGCCCCTTTGGCGGCGGCGTCCATACCAGCCAAATCTGCTGCTGCTGCTCCGGCTCTCGCTCGCTCGCTTGCGCTACTGCTGCTGCTCCGGCTCTCGCTCGATCGCTCGCTCGCCCAGCTGCTGCTGCTGCTGCTCTCTCTCTCGCTCGTGCTGCTGCTCTGCTCCATTAAGCCACACTTCAGTCGACTGAATCGACTTTTGGGTCAGTCGATTTTCAGGGGTTGGGGGGCTCGCCGGAGTTAAGGAAGAACCACCCACAGCGGGGATAGGGGCTCGCTGGAGAGGTACCCCACTATCTATCTTAGGGTTCAGGGTGGGGGCGGGGGCCTAGAGGGCTGACTGGGGCGGCGGTGGCGAGTTGTTTCGGGGCGGCGAGGCGGCGCTGGGGCCGGCGGTTCGGCCGGTGGTGGCAGGCGGCTCAAGGGTGTGCAAGTTGAAGATGAACTGCATGCCCTCCCTAAACTACATGTCAAGTGCCTCTCTGCTACCATTGCGTTCAGTTTCGATAGTAGCATTCAGATTCCACAGTAAATTTCAGTTTCGACAGTTAAGTTCAGAGTCAACAGTTTTTACCTCATCTGTTGTAGTCAGGTGGTTTTTGGTGATGTTAATTTTACATCCATTTTTCATCATCTATTGGAGATGCTATTAGAATCTCACTTGAGATTGACGATGTCTGTCTTGTGCTGCTTCAGCCTTGATGTCTTATGGCTCACCGGAGCTGCTCCAACGACAGAACGATCCATCACAACAGAGCAGTGCCCTGGACTCCATCCACAAATTCCTCAGATCTTCCTCCACACCTCCGACAGCCACCTCTGCCTCAACTGCTTCAGCGGCCAACCCAATGATGCTGAGGTCGACACGGCTACGACAAAGAGGTTGTACACTTGTTGCATCACTTATTACTATACATTCACGTCGATTCATTAGGGCTATTTTGGTTCAACGGAAAAACGTCGATCCACTGGTTGTTACCATCACTCTAAATTTCTGTATGCTCTCCTTACATAATCTCACCATATTTTTTCGTATGCATGTCAGATATTGTACACAGTCATGCTGGTCATGTAGAGAAAAATAGAAGAGTTTTGTGCGGCAATACAATGTCATGCAGACATCGCTCCATGGTGGGTTCAATGGCAAACCCTCCCCACCCCTCTCCAGATTGTAATCCAGAGGAAGATATCTGTTCTGAGGCGTATTCAGACGTCGCTGACCACTCCTATTTACCCCCCAAGGTGTTTGCTCTACCTTGGCATGATGATGTTAGTCATATCATGCATATGTTGCCTTGCAGTGCCTACTTTTGGCATCATATATGTCATCTGCTTAGTTTAGACATGTTCTGTAATGCCACCTGTTTAGTTTCTATATCATATATGGGAATTATGCAGTCTCATGTCTTTTAGCCAGCCATAATATATGTGAAATGTGCAATGCCATCCTGTTTAACCAGACATCATATATTTGAATGATATCTTGCCCATCCTTTTCTTCATTACATTTCCATTTGTCGACAATGTTTGTACATTAAACTACTCTTCATGTGAATCAACCATTTGGGTGGGAGATGGAAAAATCTGGAGTGGAAACAAGGCCTTCAGAGCAGACAGTGCTATCTGTCAAAGCAGATCTCTTGTTGGGTCCTGATAGCTCCTCAGAGATGGATTCAGAGACAGATGACCAGTCCTATTCCCCCACTGAGGTGTATGCTCTAACTTGGCATGGTTATACTTGTCATATCATGCATACGGTGTCTTGCATTGCATAGTTTAGACATCATATACACAATATTCAACACCATGTTCTTAGTTCAGACATCATATCGAATGCCCTCTGTTTAGCATAAAAATCACATATGTGAATTAAATGATGCGATCCTGATTACTTAGATAACATGTAGGTGAATTATGTCATGCAATCCTGTTTAGTTATTCATCATATCTTTGAATTATGTTATGCTATGCTATCCAGTTTAGATAGACATCATATATGTGAAATTATGTCATGCTATCCGTTTTAGTTAAACAATATACATGTCAACTATTTCATGCCCTCTTTTTTCCACACTATCTATTGCATCTGTCTCTCATACAATGTCTGTACATTCAACTATGTTTCCTGTTTATCAGCCATTTGAATTGGAGCGGGTGATGCCAGTATCTAGCGGAATAAAAACACGGTCTTCAAATAAAACAGTGCTACCTCTTGATGGAGATAGCACCCCGGTTGTACATGCACAAGAACTAGCCCTACCACACATAACCCAAACTCTTGCAGATTGTACCCCTACTGCGATGGACAGAGAACCAGCTTCACCCAATCTAACCCCAACCCCAGCCGATAGTAACCCAGTTCCTGTTGACACAACACCATCTCCACCACAGAGCTCCCAAACAAGAGCAGTTAGTAAGACAACTCCAGTGCCCAAAGGGCCAGTACTATCATGGTGAACCCCAACTCCACCAGTTAGTACACCTATTCCTATGAAGGAAGCACAACCAGCCAGTCGTAGTTTAGCATCTATCACATTTGATGTTGTTAAATCGTATGTGCGTATCTTCCCATCTTGGAATATTATACTGAAGATGAAGGAAAATGCCAGTTGCAGGTGTTTGTCCAAGAGTTATGTGTAAGTAATGTTATTCATGGCAATTACTTTGCTTCGTCCCATACATCCTACCTCCATGATGGTTATAATACAGTAAATTTTCCCATCTTTCTCTATAGAGAAGGACCGATTTGGAAACTCAGGATGAGGTAACCTGTGCTAATACCTCTGCTATCTTCAAGAATGCTTGGTGGCAGTATCGGAATTACCTGAAGAAAACATACTTCACCGGCAAATAAACTCATCAAATTCCCTTACGTTCTCCTGAGACACATTTACTGGACGATGACTGGGAACGCCTTGTTCTGTACTGGTCCCGAACCAAGAATGTGGTAAGGTCTATGAGCTCATTTTCTATTTTTAAGTATTTTATTCTTGCGTCTTCCTGTACTCTGTTCATGTAGAACAAGTGCCTAAACCTGAAGAACAACTATTCTAACTTAAGATTCCATTGCTATCATAGTTCAAAAAAGCGCTAGGCGTTAATTGTGCATTTTGCCACCGCCTTGCGCTTTACTGACCAAAGCGCATGCTTATGTGCAGTTATGCACAGATTATGCGTAGTTATGCGCAATGCGTTTTGCCAACGCCTAGAGCCTAGGCGCGCTTAAGCGCTCGCTTAGGCGCGCCTTTTTTTTAACTATGATTGCTTTGCTCTTGTATCACTATATTTACTCATACAAACTTATTTTTAAACTGAAGGATCCAATCGAAACTCCAATGGCACAGCAGGTATGTTCACGCATGTTTCTTTAACAGGTTTGCTCTTATCAATAGCTCTGTTGATTTCAATTTCAATTGTGTATACAGTTGACTTTCATATCATGCACATTACTAGCATCACAACAGAGCCAATAGTGTTGTTGTACATGTAGAACCATGGTACCCATCTGAAATCTTGTAGTGCCGTGTAGTTTCCCACGCTTTGTATTCTTTCACTGCTGCTTTGTCTTGAACTGATATGATTTGAACCGTGTCTCTATTTTGATTTGGCAAGACAATGCAGTGACCATAGGACATAGATATATATTTGTTTGATGCTTTTATTATGTACTAGTACTTGGCAATAGAAGACTTGGTAGTTTAATCCTGTCCACCTTACTAATGAAATGGTTCAACGAAATGAGTTTCATATACTAGTACATGTTAAACTTGTTATGTGTCTGCTTGTTTCTTCTTTTAGAATGCTGATAGAATATTGGGGAAGAGTGCCTTATTAAGCAATGGTAAAGGAAGTAATGCAGATAAGGTTCAGGATAGTGACACATCCTTGTTGGTCTCCAACAAAGTTGATAAAACAGCTAAGGAAGACTATCTTGAAGACAACGAGACAACCCCAAAGTCCTGTCTTGGTTTAGTGTTCGAGTTACTGGCCACTACCGCATGCACAAGCTATTCAAACTCACTGACTGAATCAGTTCGGTTTCTAGAGTCTCAACTACAAGCTGAAAGACATCAATCAGCTGTGCTGCGACAAGAAGAGGAAGGACTGTGGAAGTCCCTGGAGCATTCAGATGCATACTTTCTGGTGCAACAACAAGCGTTGGAGGATTTTAGCGCCAAACAGGACAAAGCTAATCAGCTTGCTAAGCTTATTGCCAGCATGGTGGACACCCAAGATAACATTTCTTGACCTCTTCTGAAGTTGTTTCAGTTATGCTCTTGTTTTGCTGCCGCGTTTATTTGCACTGGTGGCCAATTTTGACGACCAGTGTATGTAATATGCTGCTTTGTTCCCTATATTTGCACTGGTGGCGAACTTTGATGCCCAGTGGATGTAATATGTGTAATAGCGGTAATAGGCTAGCCTTAATTACTTGCTTATTTATTTCCTTATTGTCTTGTTTAGTTGTTTGCTTGTAGTCACTGCAGTTCTTTTTTTGTGTTTTCTAGTGGCCACAATAGCCTATTTTTGGTAACTAGGCCAAAATAATCATGGCAACACATGGACTGTTGTAACCATGGGCCTCCTGCAGGACGTATGATCCATGGGCCTTCGTTCGGCCATAGGACCATTGGCCTTCTATACGGGCCTTAGGGACCAATGGGCCTTCTATGGGCCGTAGGGTCAATGGGCCTTCTATGGGTCGTACTATCCATGGGCCTCATATGGGCCGTAGGATCCATGTGCCTTCTACAGGGCGTATCATCATTTCGCCAATCATGGGCCGTACTATTTGTGGACCATAATGGGCCGTTAATAGGCCGTATTTGATAACTCTATGAAAACAGCCCAATGGGTTTTTTTGACATGAAAACGGCCCAACGTATTAACGGTCCGCAAACGGGCCGACTGTAATGACGGGCTGAATTTGGCCCGCAAGCAGAAAATGACAGTAACGGGCCATATGTAACCGAATGCTGCAAATGAGCCAAAGAATCAATGGGCCCTGAGAAGGCCGAAAGATGACTTGGGCTGGAAACAGCCCAATGGAATAACGGGCCATTAATGGGTATAAAGTGATACACTGTTCATTAGGGGCCAGTTTCACCACAGGCCGTTAATGGGCCAAGAGTTACAAAGGTCCTCATATGGGACGAAAGAAGTCATGGGCCACACATGGGACGGAAGTTAAAATGGGCTGAATCATATTGCAAGGCCCAGATGATGCTACTGGGCCTAATTCGGATAGGGCGTAACGGGCCCTGGGTTAGCGGGCTATAATTGGGCTATATGCGAACAGGCCGTTAACAGGCTTTCCGTGGACCGGTCCGCCACCTTTTGACCAAGTCAAACGGGACGGCCTTTTCACAGGAATGGGCCTCTGTTGGGCCATGCCACGTGTCGTCGTATCATAGGCGCCTTCGGTCCAATGAGCGGATGACATCTGTCCCAACGGTGAGCCAACACGTGTTTCCTCCAGCCAATGATGATTTTACACGTGAAAAATCCCCATTGGTCGGGGCTATTAACGGGTTATCGGATCCAAAACCCGACCCGATAGCTTAACAGCGTTCCATTATGGTGGATGCCACGTGTCGGTCACCCTTGACGAAAGCACTTCTGTGACGCGCGATTTATCGTCATGGAAGTGGACACTTCCGTGATGATAATTTTGGTAATGTCATGGAACACTTCTACGACAGCACAGGTATGACTATCTTAATTCTGTCATAAATTTGTCATGGATATACATGCATGACAAAAAACGCGACCTACTGTGACAAACACGTATCATCACGGAAGTGTATTTTTTTTGTAGTGCATGGACTGAACATTAGTCAAAAGAACTCATATACTTATTGTGAAAATTTAGAAGTCATCAAAAATCAAGTACTACGCGCATGCTCCTAGGGGTATAGATTGGTAGGAAAATACCATCGCTCGTCCCCGACCGCCACTCATAAGGATGCACAAGCGAGGTACACTTCATGTTTCAAATTTGTTACACAACTTTAACCATACGTGCATGCTACGGGATTTGCTAACTTCAACACAAGCATTCTTTAAATTC
This sequence comes from Triticum aestivum, assembly GCF_018294505.1. NCBI lineage: Eukaryota > Viridiplantae > Streptophyta > Magnoliopsida > Poales > Poaceae > Triticum > Triticum aestivum. The sequence goes on along the minus strand of NC_057813.1, from coordinate 25,544,067 downwards.
ATAATCACCCAACTAGCATGACTTTAATATCACTACCTCCATATCTCAAAACAATTATCAAGTATCAAATTGATCATAGCATCCAATTCACTTCCTATGATAATTTTTATTATACCCAACTTGGATGCCTACCATTCTAGGACCAATTTTATAACCATAGCAAATACCATTCTGTTCTATAAGACTCTCAAAATAATATAAGTGAAGCATGAGAGACTAGCAATTTCTACAAAAATAAGCCACCGCCGTGCTCTAAAAGATATAAGTGAAGCACTAGAGCAAAAACTATCAAGCTCAAAAGATATAAGTGAAGCACATAGCATATTCTAATAAATTCTAATCAAGTAGGCTTCTCCCAAAAGGTGTGTACAGCAAGGACGATTGTGGTAAACTAAAAAGCAAAGACTAATATAATACACGATGCTCCAAGCAAAACACATATCATGTGGCGAATAAAAATATAGCTCCAAGTAAAGTTACCAATGAACAAAGACGAAAGAGGGGATGCCTTCCCAGGGCATCCCCAAGCTTAGGCTTTTGGCTATTATTGAATATCTTGGGGTGCCATGGGCATCCCCAAGCTTAGGCTCTTGCCACTCCTTATTCCATAGTCCATAAAACCTTTACCCAAAACTTGAAAACTTCACAACACAAAACTCAACAGGAAATCTTATAAGCTCTGTTAGTGAAAGCAAACAAAACCACCACATAAGGTACTGTAATGAACTCATTCTTTATTTGTTTTGGTGTTAAACCTACTATATTCCAACTTCTCTATGGTTTATAAACTATTTTACTAGCCATAGATGCATCAAAATAAGCAAACAACACACGAAAAACAGAATCTGTCAAAAACAGAACAGTCTGTAGCAATCGGTAACTAAGGCAAACTTCTGGAACTTTAAAAATCCTACGAAAATAGGAAGTCCTGTACAATTCGTTTATTGATCAGCAGAAAAAACGAATCAACGCAAAAGCACATTTCTGTGATTTAAAAAAACTAAATTCGTGCGTGCAAAGTTTCTGTTTTTCAGCAGAATCAAATCAACTATCATCATAGGTTATCCTATAGGTTCTACTTGGCACAAACACTAATTAAAATATAAAAACACATCTAAACAGAAGGTAGATGCAAGATTTATTACTAAACAGGAACAAAAACAAAAAACACAAAGAAAATTGGGTTGCCTCCCAACTAGCGCTATCGTTTAACGCCCCTAGCTAGGCATAAAAGCGAAGATAGATCTAAGTAGTGCCATCTTTGGCACTAAATTCATAAGTAGCTCGCATAATAGATTCATAAGGTAATTTGACTTTCTTTCTTGGAAAGTGCTCCATGCCTTTCCTTAATGGAAATTGGAATCTAATGTTCCCTTCCTTCATATCAATAATCGCGCCAATCATTTTAAGGAAAGGTCTACCAAGAATAATAGGGCAAGAAAGATTGCAATCTATATCAAGAACTATAAAATCTATGGGCACCAAGTTTCTATTTGCAACAATGAGAACATCATTGATCCTTCCCATTGGCTTTTTAATGGTGGAATCCGCAAGGTGCAAATTTAAAGAGCAATCATCAAGATCATGGAAACCTAGAATATCACATTAATTTTTCGGAATCGTGGAAACACTAGCACCCAAATCACACAAAGCAAAACACTCATGATCTTTAATTCTAATCTTTATAGAAGGTTCCCACTCATCATTAACTTTTCTAGGTATAGAAACTTCCAAATTAAGTTTTTCATCATAAGATTGCATCATGGCATCAACGATATGTTTCGTAAAAGCTTTATTTTGACTATAAGCATGAGGAGAATTAACAATGGGTTGCAACAAGGAAATACAACCTTCTAAAGAACAATTATCATAATCAAATTCCTTGAAATTCGAGATAGTGGGTTCAATGCTATTTAAAGTCATGACCTCTCCAATCCCACTTTTACCAAATTTAGCATCAAGATCTAAAAACTCCGAATTCTTGGGACACCTTCTAGGTAAAGTTGACTCGTCATCAGTCCCATAATTATCAAGATTCATAATGCAAAACAAAGATCTAACAGGAGAAGCATCAATAACTTTAAGATCTTCATCATTATTTCCATGGAAACTAGAAGAACACGCCTTTATAAAGCAATCTTTCTTAGCACGCAATCTAGCGGTTCTTTCCTTGCACTCATCAATGGAAATTCTCATTGCCTTGAGAGACTCATTGATATCATGCTTAGGAGGAGAAGATCTAAGTTTAAGAGAATCAACATCAAGCGAAAGTCTATCAACGTTCCTAGCCAAATCATCAACTTTGAGCAATTTTTCTTCAAGCAAAGCATTAAAATTCTTTTGAGAGATCATAAATTCTTTCACGCTATTCTCAAAATCAGAGGGCATCTTATCAAAATTACCATAAGAATTATTGTAGGAATTTCCATAATTATTAGAGGAATTACTAGGGAACGGTCTAACATTAAAGTTTCCTCTATAAGCGTTGTTTCCAAAACTATTCCTACCAACAAAATTCACATCCATAGATTCATTATTATTCTCAATCAAAGTATACAAAGGCATATCATTGGGATCAAGAGGAGTATTTTTAGTAGCCAACAATTTCATAAGTTCAGCCATCTTTCCACTCAAAACATTGATTTCTTCTATAGCATGCACTTTTTTACTAGAAGATCTTTCGGTGTGCCATTGAGAATAATTAGCCATAATATTATCAAGAAGTTTTGTAGCATCTCCTAACGTGATTTCCTTAAACGTGCCTCCCGCGGCCGAATCTAAGAGATTTCTAGAAGCAAAATTCAAACTGGCATAAAAAATTTGTATGATCATCCATAAATTCAAACCATGAGTAGGGCAGTTGTGAATCATTAATTTCATTCTTTCCCAAGATTGGGCAACATGCTCATGATCAAGCTGTTTAAAATTCATAATATTGTTCCTAAGAGTGATGATCTTAGCGGGAGGAAAATACTTAGAGATAAAAGCATCTTTGCACTTGTTCCAAGAATCAATACTATTTTTAGGCAAAGACGAAAACCAAATTTTAGCACGATCTCTAAGTGAAAACAGAAATAACTTCAATTTAACAATATCACTATCCGTATCTTTCTTCTTTTGCATATCACACAAATTAACAAAGTTGTTTAGATGAGTAGCGGCATCTTCACTAGGAAGGCCGGCGAATTGATCTTTCATAACAAGATTCAGCAAAGCAGTATTGATTTCACAAGACTCAACATCATTAAGAGGAGCAATCACTAAGGAAATCATTATTATTGGTATTCGAGAAATCACACAACTTGGTATTATCTTGCGCCATGGCAACAAGTAATCCAACACATAAGGAAACAGAAAAAGGCAAGCGAAAAGAGCGGAGGAGATTGGGAAAGAGAGGGCGAATAAAACAGCGAGGGTGAAGTGGGGAAGAGGAAAACGAGAGGCAAATGGAAAATAATGTAAATGCGAGGGAAATGAGTTTGTGATGGGTACTTGGTATGTCTTGACTTGAGCGAAGACCTCCCCGGCAACGGCGCCAAAAATCTTTCTTGCTACGTCTTGAGCTTGAGTTGGTTTTCCTTGAAGAGGAAAGGGTGATGCAGCAATAGTAGCGTAAGTATTTCCCTCAGTTTTTGAGAACCAAAGTATCAATCCAGTAGGAGACTCCTCAAAAGTCCCACGCACCTACACAAACAAACAAAGAACTTGCAACCAACGCAATAAAAGGGTTGTCAATCCCTTCATGGCCACTTGCGAAAGTGAGATCTAATAGAGATAGTATGATAAGATAAATATATTTTGGTATTTTATAATATAGATTCAAAAAGTAAAGATGCAAATAAAAGTAGATTGGAAGCAAATATGATAAGAGATAGACCCGGGGGCCATAGGTTTCACTAGAGGCTTCTCTCAAGATAGCATAAGTATTATGGTGGGTGAACAAATTACTGTCGAGCAATTGATAGAAAAGCGAATAATTATGAGATTATCTAGGCATGATCATGTATATAGGCATCATGTCCGCAACAAGTAGACCGAATCCTGCCTGCATCTACTACTATTACTCCACACATCGACCGACTCCTGCCTGCATCTAGAGTATTAAGTTCATAAAAAACAGAGTAACGCATTAAGTAAGATGACAGGATGTAGAGGGATAAACTCATGCAATATGATATAAACCCCATCTTTTTATCCTTGATGGCAACAATGCAATACGTGCCTTGCAACCCTTTCTGTCACTGGGTAAGGACACCGCAAGATTGAACCCAAAGCTAAGCACTTTTCCCATGGCAAGAAAGATCAATCTAGCAGGCCAAACCAAACTGATAATTCGAAGAGACTTGCAAAGATAACTCAATCATACATAAAAGAATTTACAGAAGATTCAAATATTATTCATAGATAAACTTGATCATAAACCCACAATTCATTGGCTCTCGACAAACACACCGCAAAAAGAGTTTACATCGAATAGATCTCCACGAGAGAGGGGGAGAACATTGTATTGAGATCCAAAAAGAGAGAAGAAGCCATCGAGCTAATAACTATGGACCCGAAGGTCTGTGGTAAACTACTACAACTCATCGGAGGGGCTATGGTGTTGATGTAGAAGCCCTCCATGGTCGATTCCCCCTCCGGCAGAGCGCTGACGAAGGCTCCAAGATGGGATCTCGCGGATACAGAAGGTTACGATGGTGGAAATTGTGTTTCGTTGGCTCCCTGGATGTTTTCGGGGTACGTAGGCTTATATAGGAGGAAGAAGTACGCCGGTGGCCGCCCGAGGGGCCCACGAGACAGGGGGGCATGCCCTATAGGGGGGGTGGACGCCCTACCCTCTCGTGGCCGCCTCGGCTGCTTCTTGACTTGCACTCCAAGTCCTTTGGATCACGTTCGTTCCAAAAATCACGCTCCCGAAGGTCTCATTCCGTTTGGACTCCGTTTGATATTCCTTTTCTTCGAAATACTAAAATAGGCAAAAAAAAATAGCAATACGGGTTGGGCCTCCGGTTAGTAGGTTAGTCCCGAAAATGATATAAATGTGTAAAATAAAGCCCATAAACATCCAAAAGGGGTAATATAATAGCATGGAGCAATCAAAAATTATAGATACGTTGGAGACGTATAAGCCCCTCCCTTGCTCCTTTCCCCTCCTTTCCACTAAAGCCCATTAAGGCCCATACACCTCCCGGGGGGTTCCGATAACCTTCCGGTGCTTCGGTATTATCCCGATCTCACCCGGAACCATTCCAATGTCCAAATATAGTCGTCCAATATATCGATCTTTATGTCTCGACCATTTCGAGACTCCTCGTCATGTCCGTGATCACATCCAGGACTCTGAACTACCTTCAGTACATCAAAACTTATAAACTCATAATATAACCATCATCGAACTTTAAGCGTGCGGACCCTACGGGTTCGAGAACTATGTAGACATGACCGAGACATGTCTTCGATCAATAACCAATAGCGGAACCTGGATGCTCATATTGGCTCCCACATATTCTATGAAGATCTTTATCGGTCAAACCGCATAACAACATACGTTGTTCCCTTTGTCATCGGTATGTTACTTTCCTGAGATTCGTTCGTCGGTATCTCAATACCTAGTTCAATCTCGTTACCGGCAAGTATCTTTACTCGTTCTGTAATACATCATCCCGCAACTAACTCATTAGTTACAATGCTTGCAAGGCTTATAGTGATGTGCATTACCGAGTGGGCCCAAAGATACCTTTCCGACAATCGGAGTGACAAATCCTAATCTTGAAATACCCCAACTCAACAAGTACCTTCGGAGACACCTGTAGAGCACCTTTATAATCACCCAGTTACCTTGTGACGTTTGGTAGCACACAAAGTGTTCCTCCGGTAAACGGGAGTTGCATAATCTCATAGTCATAGGAACATATATAAGTCATGAAGAAAGCAATAGCAACATACTAAACGATCAAGTGCTAAGCTAACGAAATGGGTCAAGTCAATCACATCATTCTCCTAATGATGTGATCCCGTTAATCAAATGACAACTCATGTCTATGGTTAGGAAACTTAACCATCTTTGATTAACGAGCTAGTCAAGTAGAGGCATACTAGTGACACTATGTTTGTCTATGTATTCACACATGTATTATGTTTCCGATTAATACAATTCAAGCATGAATAATAAACTTTTATCATGAAATAAGGAAATAAATAATATCTTTATTATTGCCTCTAGGGCATATTTCCTTCAAGGCAAGATCATGAATATAGGCATCACATCCATGTCAAGTAGACCGAAACGATTCTGCATCTACTACTATTACTCCACACATCGACCGACTCATGCCTGCATCTAAAGTATTAAGTTCATGAAGAACATAGTAACACATTAAGTAAGATGACATGATATAGAGGAATTAACTCAAGCAATATGATGAAAACCCCATCTTTTTGTCCTCGATGGAACAATACAATACGTGCCTAGCTGCACCTACTGTCACTGGGAAAGGACACCGCAAGATTGAACCCAAAGCTAAGCACTTCTCCCATTGCAAGAAAAAACAATCTAGTTGGCCAAACCAAACCGATAGTTCAAAGAGAATTACAAAGATATCAACTCATGCATATAAACATTCATAAAAGATTCAAATAATATTCATAGATAAGTTGATCATAAATCCACAACTCATCGGATCTCGGCAAACATACCGCAAAAAAGTATTACATCGAATAGATCTCCAAGAACATCGAGGAGAGCATGGTATTGAGAATCAAAGAGAGAGAGAGAGAGAGAGAGAGAGAAGAAGCCATCTAGTTACTAGCTATGGACCCGTAGGTTTGTGGTAAACTACTCACGCTTCATCAGAAGGGCAATAGAGTTGATGTAGAAGCCCTCCGTGATCAAATCCCTCTCCGACAGGATGCCAGAAAAGGCCCCTAGATGGGATCTCACAGGTACAGAAGGTTGCGGCGGCGAAAAAGTGTTTTCGTCGATGCCTCTGGTGGTTTGTGGATATATGGGAATATATAGGCGAAAGAATTAGGTCAAGAGGGTCATGGGGGGCCCACAAGGGTGGGAGCGCCCTCCGTCCTTGTGGCCGCCTCGTGGCTCCTTCGATTTCATTTCCAAGTCTCCTGGTTGTCTTCTGGTCCAAGAAAAAATCATCACGAAAGTTTCATTCCGTTTGGACTCCGTTTGGTATTCCTTTTCTGCGAAACTCAAAAACGAGGAAAAACAGGAACTGGCACTGGGCTCTAGGTTAATAGGTTAGTCCCAAAATAATATAAAATAACATATTAATGCATATAAAACATCCAAAAAACAGATAATATAATAGAATGGAACAATCAAAAATTATAGATACATTGAAGACGTATTAATCCACGTCATGTTATGTTTTCACCCTTGCAAAAGGAGCTATATCGTAGAAAAACTCCAAACAAACCGTTAGTGCATCGTCTACAATATAGGTAGAATTTGTGGCATGTTTTGAGACTACTGGGCAGGCTACTACTTGAAGAATTTAATCCGGGGTTTGAGAGTGATTTATGTAAATGGAAAAAAAGTCCAAAACAAACATTGAACTTATAGACAAAAGCTAAATTGAACCCTAAACTTTAAATCCCTGAAATTAGCACACCGAACTATCTAATCCCGGTCTATTTTAAACCTTAAGCGGTTTGCCAAACAGGGATCGTCAACATTCCAGATCGAACCCGGGATGGTTGGCTGCGGCCAGACCGCCAGACTGGGCCGTCCCATCAGGCAGGGCAAAGCGTGTTTTTTTTGCAATAGGACGAAGCTAGTACAGTCCTCCTGCTAGCCTCTAACTGATTGCCGTTGCTGAGATAAGAAATGCGCGAAACTATTTAAACCAACACAACGTCGAGATTTGAAAATATTTTCTACAATTGTTCGAAACATTTTCTTGAAAATTGTCAACAATTTGAAATCCGAATATTCTTAAAGAAAAACCCAATTGTCAAAATTCCAAACGTTTTTCTTTAGAACTTGAACATTTTTTTGGATTACGAACAGTTTTTGAAAAACATGACCTTTTTGAAACACGAACTATTTTTTAAAACCCCAAACATTCTTTGAAGTGTGAACCCTTTTTGGCAAAAAAGGACAAATTGTTGAAAACACAAACAATTTTGAAACCTGAAAAAATAATTAAAGTACGATTCTTTCCCCATTATTAAGTTTTTTAGGAAACGTTCACATTCTAAAATATTGTCCAGGATTCAAAATTTGTTCCTATTTTTTCAAATTATGATAATGTTTAAAAAATTTCATGTTTTCAAAAATTGTTCTCAATTCAAAAAAAAATTCAGGTTTAAATTTTTTACTGATTTGAAAAAAATCACGTTTAAAAATGGTTCATGTATAAAATATATTCAGGGATTTCAAAATGGTCATGTTTGAAAATTTGTTTGTGTTTTTAAAAAATCGTAATTCCAAAATTTGTTTATACTTTGCAAAACATGTTCGGAATTTTAAAACTATAGAATATACGGATTTTAAAATCATTTATTATTTTCAAGGAAATGTATAAAAAAAATCTAAAATGTTTTCGAATCTCGATGCTAATTCGTCTGGTTAAATATTTTCGCTCCTTTGTTTTTTCACTAACAGTTATTAGGTGGAGTGGCTACACGAAGAGTTTAGCAGTGGCAGTTCTCAAGTTTGATTCCCCACGAGTATTTTTCTTTTTGGTATTTTTAAGTCAAAAGAAAAAACATGTTTCACATTTGGTGGGCCGGCCCAGTCGCCAGCGATCCCGGTTCAACTAGGTGCCACGTCGACAATCCCTTCGATAAAGCGCCTAAGGTTTAATATAGTCCGGGATTAAATAGTTCGATGTGCTGATTTTAAGGATTTGAAGTTCGGGCCTCGATTTAGTTTTGGTCTACAAGTTCAAGGTTTCTTTTAGACTTTTTCCTACGTAAATGTAGTTTACAGTGCGTGTGATTATATGGATTTGAGATTTAGCTAACGAGGTACCTGATTGTAGAAAAGCGGACATTTGAGAGACGATCGGTAGAGAGATGTTTGAGGGGCCGTATTAGCTATATGCAGCCACTCTTGAAAAACGTTTGCAAAAGGGCCCGTGCGTTGCAACGGGAGATTTTTTTCATAATTGTCAATGGCAATGACCACATTTTATTGCATCATCGAGATACATTATTGCTTTCAATTTTGTGAAATCATGAACATTTTTTAAAACTCGTGCACATATTTGAAATTATGGGAAAAAAATTAATTTTATGAAAACTTTTACAAATTTTTGAACATTTTCTAAAATCAAGAACATTTGTTGAATTCATGAACATTTTATACTATTTGTAAACATTTTTAAAATTGTGAACATTTTTTATTTTCTTTTTAATCTTATGTGCAAATGGACGAACCAAACAACGGATGAAATCTGGTAATAAGCGACATACAAAAAAAGGGAGTAAGAAACGTCCGTGCCTTTAATAAAAAAAGAAAAGTACTAATGAAGGATGCAACATAAATATAGTTTTAAAAATAATTAACATGCAAGATAACATTATATTTAGAATCTGCAATTTTTTTTGGGCGATTTCCATATATAACATACTAAATTTGGAGTTCGGGTTTGAAAGATATGAATATTTTTAAAAATACTTGAATTTGCAAAACAATATTAAAAAGAGAATATTTTGGCCGTAATTGTACTGTGTAGACCATCCGTTAAGCGGCACTTAGCAAGGTAACTCTATATTACGCCAACTGAAATTCGCGAAAAAAAAAGCTGCAAAAATTGGGACGAGCCGGGTTCAAACCCAGGTCTCCTGCATGGTAGAGAAAGGCCTAAGCTAGTAGGCTGGTTTGTCTACTTGGGTTGTCTAAGGGCATTTCGCTACATGAACCAGAGGTTATCGGCGGCAACTTAAGAAAAAAAAAAGAATCGTTTTCCCACTTACGGGTGGCATTGGTGGGTAATTTTTACCAACTTAAAGTGTAATTTTAATGACGGACGATCAGAAGCGATAGCCGCTTTAGTAGTATATATATATATATATTATTATTATTAGTTTGTTTATTCAAATGATGTGTGGCAGTCAGATAAGGCTTTGTCCTTTCTCATCATCTAGATGAGATTTTAACAAATCCGTATTTTTTCAGAGAAGAAATAGAGCACGAGGGCCTGGTGGAAATAATAAAACCGTGCCAATAGAAAAACGGGGAGAGCTGACCGTAGACCGGGCCCGAAGCGCGTCGCGTTGTGCGCGGCACACGCCATACCGCCGCCGGCACCACACCGGGTCACCACCAACCACCGTCCCCCTCCGGCTCCAAAAGCTCCAGCCTTTCTTCCTTCCCACTCGTCCTCCCACCAGCCCGAGGCGAAAACCAGTTCCACGTCCCCTCCACCCTCCTCTCCACAGCCCGCGGAGCCCAAGAACTCCGAGACACATCAGCCGGTTATCCACGGCTATTCGCCTGCATCAATCTGGTCCGCAGAGAGAGGAGAAGCCTGCTGCATTCCTCGCCTGATGATGGCGAGCACCAGCACGGCCTCCGCGACGGCCGTGGCCGGCGCGTTCGCCGCCGCCGGCGCCAACAGGCCGCGGGGCTCCGCTGCCTGCCCGAGGGTGCCCGCCGGCGGGCGGCAGCGGCTGTCCTGCGTCGTGCGGTGTGACGCCGGCCCCGGGGTCCAGGCCCAGGCGGCGGCCAAGGCGGCCAGCGTCGCCGCGCTCGAGCAGTTCAAGATCTCCGCCGACCGTGAGTTCCTCCTCCTCTCTCTTCCTCCCCGCCCCGAATTGGCTGCTGTCGATGCGATTCCTGTAATCCTGTGATGTGGGATCTGCGATTATGCCAGTATGATTTAGCTTGCCTCGTTTGGCGGTGCGCGAATTGAGGGATCTTCGCGGTGGGAGTTGGTCAACAAATTTCCGAAAGTTGGGAGTTGGTCAACAACTTTTCCGAAAGTTGGGAGTTGGTCAAACATTTTCGGTGTACTGACCAGTAGGTGGGAATCGGACATTTTCCAAGTGTATATAGCGCAGGAAAGCTTGTTTCTCTTGTCGTTTTTACTCTGCAGTTGGAGTCTATCACTAACATAATACACATTTGGAACATGCTTCATTTCTGTATTACAAGCATGTACATCAGGATCTTCAAAATTTTCAAGTGTTTATGATGACTTGCAGTTTGATTTCAGTTGTATTATCTCATAAAATTAGAAACTTCTGGGCCTCTTTCAGGCATCTGACAATGTTTTGTTTTCACTGCCAGGCTACATGAAAGAAAAGAGCAGCATTGCTGTAATAGGCCTCAGTATACACACAGCACCGGTTGAGATGCGTGAAAAGCTCGCGGTCGCAGAAGAGCTATGGCCCCGTGCTGTTGCAGAGCTAACCAATCTTAATCATATCGAAGAGGCTGCTGTTCTTAGTACCTGCAATCGAATGGAAATTTATGTGGTCGCTTTATCCTGGAACCGAGGCATTAGAGAGATTGTAGATTGGATGTCAAAGGTAAGGATTCGTTTATCAAATGCTCATTTGCTTGTCATTTTGTTGTTGTTCAAGAACACAGTTTGGGTAGAAGCTCTAACGCTGTACTGCTTGTTTTTGCAGAAAAGTGGGATCCCTGTTTCCGAGCTCAGGGAGCACCTCTTTATGTTGCGTGACAGTGATGCGACGCGCCATCTGTTTGAGGTTTCTTCTGGGCTCGACTCTTTGGTTCTTGGAGAAGGACAAATACTTGCCCAGGTTAAACAGGTTGTCAGAAGTGGGCAAAACAGTGGAGGCTTGGGGAAGAACATTGATAGGATGTTCAAGGATGCAATCACAGCAGGAAAGCGTGTCCGCTCTGAGACCAACATATCATGTGGCGCCGTGTCGGTTAGCTCAGCTGCGGTTGAATTAGCCCTGATGAAGCTTCCAAAGTCTGAATGCTTGTCAGCTAGGATGCTTTTGATTGGTGCTGGCAAAATGGGGAGGTTGGTTGCCAAGCATTTGGCTGCAAAAGGATGCAAGAAGGTCGTTATCGTGAACCGCTCAGTTGAAAGGGTGGATGCCATCCGTGAAGAGATGAAAGACATCGAGATTGTGTACAGACCTCTCAAAGAGATGTATGAAGCTGCCGCCGATGCAGATGTCGTGTTCACGAGCACCTCATCTGAATCTCCATTGTTCACCAAGGAGCACGCAGAAGCACTTCCTCCTGTTTCTTGTGCCCTTGGCGGTGTTAGGCTTTTCGTCGACATATCCGTCCCGAGGAATGTCAGCGCCTGCGTGTCTGATGTTGGCCATGCACGAGTGTACAATGTTGATGACCTGAAAGAGGTGGTGGAAGCCAACAAGGAAGACCGGATCAGGAAAGCAATGGAGGCCCAAACAATCATTTCAGAAGAACTGAAGCGGTTTGAGGCTTGGAGGGACTCTATGGAGACCGTTCCAACCATCAAGAAGCTGAGATCATACGCCGATAGGGTCAGGGCTTCAGAGCTTGACAAGTGCCTGCAGAAGATCGGAGAAGATGCTCTGACCAAGAAAATGAAAAAATCCATCGAGCAGCTCAGTACTGGCATAGTGAACAGACTTCTCCACGGCCCATTGCAGCACCTGAGATGCGACGGCACCGACAGCCGCACCCTTGATGAAACACTTGAGAACATGCACGCCCTCAACAGGATGTTTGGCCTCGACACCGAGAAGGCGGTCATGGAGCAGAAGATCAAGACAAAGGTGGAGAAACAGCAAACCCAAAACTGAGATCAGCAGTCTAGTTTCTGCCTGTAGATCTACATATACTCCCAATCTGTCCTGACTCTAATTCCAATTTTGTTTAACCATCTCTTACTGGGCCCTCCTTGGTGAGTTCGTCCATTGTATAGTGAATTGGCGCCTGCCATTGCAGGCGCCAAATATGTTGAGACAGCAAAATGTTTGTACTCCAAAACAGCTTTTGTGCATTATCATGGATGCTGCAGCATGGCCTCTGATTCACAGGAAAAGCGGAGGAAAATACATAGAAATAGAAAAATTTCTCTAGTGGCAATATTCATTCATGTGATTCAAATGAATGACTCAGACAAAAAATGGATGGATTTTTCCTTTGGTTTGAGTTCCAAAGAAACAACCAAGCAGTTCTACAATCCACACTAATCTCTTTCTCTATTTCTACGTAAAAAACAAGAAAATGCCATAATTTGCATAATACCAATCCAATATTATATTAACATGTGTATGAAATTAATTTGATTGCTTTTTAGGATTTATGTTTTTCCTATTCCTGTGAATCAATCACTCAATCCCGCAAAGTTCTTGTGTTTATATAATCCTCTGTTTTACAAACCAAGTGAAGAAGGACAAGCTCCATCTGGTTTTTACGTGCCACTACATGCAATTCCTGCAGTATTTAACTCTTAAAACCTGAGATACTGTTAGAACTACCGGCCTCCTCGTTGCAACCGTACACTGAAATTATTCATGGATAGCGACTGTTGCACAGTGTGGTCATTGTTTCAGTCTTGTTGTTAAATCTCTTTTGCATGCTTCTGTCTCTTGCCGTAAAAAATTGTTGTAGATTGGGTTGCTTCCACTGATCTTGAGGATTCAACTGCCACCGAGGTTTGAACAACTCATAGTATGTAGTATGCTTAGCTCGAAGGAAGATGCAAATTCAGTTAGCGGAGATGCAACGAGGAAGATGAACAGGAATAAGTGCAGTCAGTCTCGGGCTTGGGCTTGTCTTTGAGACAACACAGATGCATCAAATGACCGATAGCACGTTGTGGTGGCCCACGCCTATAAGCCCGCAATGCCTCCACCTTGTCGTCGGTGGAAGGCATTTGAGTGCTGCCCGGTCCACGACGGTCCTCAGCCGGAGCCATAAGATGAAGACCCAGCACTGGTCACCATTTTTCAGGTCATAGCCACCGCTTCTTCCTGCAAACCTCAGGAAATATTATCAATTAGTAGATCGTACTGTTAATTAATTCCAGGCAAGGGCGTTTGGTCTAGTGGTATGATTCTCGCTTTGGGTGCGAGAGGTCGCGAGTTCGATTCTCGCAACGCCCCTTTAATTTTTTTTCCTTTTTTTTTCTTTAATTCTCACCTCTAATTGCTGTGAATTCCTTGCCGCTCCGATCGCTGTTCGAAAGTAATCTCGAACTTCTATTAGCTTACCCTAGATCCATCTAATATACGTCCTCCAAAGTTTCTCTTGAACTGAAATATATCACATTATATGCAACCTTGTTTTCCTGCTCTTCATCAATCAAGTTTTTCAGCATGCTGTATGTGTTACAAATTTAGTTTCTTTGGAACAGAAACAAATCACACTAGTAGAACGTCCGTGCGTTGCCACGAATTATAATGCATATAAATGGATCGAACAAATGAACTAAGGTCGTCTTCAAGGTCGAAGCTCATTTCTCCTTTGGGCGTGTTCAGTCATCAAATGTGCACCCAACAAGCTCCCCAAAATTAAACCGTCGTTTGGACAGTACGGGCTCCCCCAAATCCAGACCATATGCGGGGAAGAAATGTCATTGTCCAGATTATCCGCCATATTATTTCCAACACGTGTGGACCCAACACAAAAATCTTACCCCACGACACACCCTTTCCTTTTCCTAATAGAACCCTCTCCTTTAGCACCGAGTGATGCACACCTCACCTTCATCACGGTGTCCTCTCTCCTTCACACCATACTTCCCCATAAACCACCAAAGAGGGGTCCCTTGCCAACCTCACCTCTCTCCGCCGTGATCCCTCCCCCGCCACCAAGGCGTGCGCCCGAGTCCATGCTGATTCAAAGATCCATCGTGAGTTGTAAGAAGGCATTTAGCAAGTTTACAAATGGACCAAAAGTGAATTTATTCACATAGTTGGATTCCCTGTGCGTTGCCACGGGCTAAAAAATTATATATGTACAACAAGAGATATGCTAACTAAATGTTTTTACAAAGAGAAAGGTTGTGTGATATGAGAGTCGTATACTATTTACATGTGATGATATCTCATGCTCGTAAACCTGAGAATAGTTTCAGATCCAGATTAAAACCAACCCAAACCACACGACTTCCTTCCCAGCTACCAATCCAATCCAAACCAAACAATGAGGTCTAGAATCCAAACCAAACCAAGCTAGGTGTATTTTCCATCCAAACCAATCCAAACTGTTTCATTTTTTTTGGATTAAATCCATAGTTTCAAACTATGGACAAGCTGTTGTTTTCCAACCATGAAGCTACTAGTCACCTGCTCGGTCGTCTGTGCGCTTAATGGAGAGATACATGGTGATGCTGCAGTCGCTGGTCTGAGAGAGAGAGAGAGAGAGAGAGAGAGAGAGAGAGAGAGAGAGAGAGAGAGAGAGAGAGAGAGAGAGAGAGAGAGAGAGAGAGAGAGAGAGAGAGAGAGAGAGAGAGAGAGAGAGAGAGAGAGAGAGAGAGAGGGTCACCGGTTTGTTCGTGAGATTAGAGATTGAAACGATTTAAGACCGATTGGTCTGTGTCCAGACCGATCCAATCCAGTCCAATAAATGTTAAAGCCCAAACTAGACCAGATTATATTAGAGCTTCGGACCATTTAAACCAATCCAAAGACAACCTACTAGAAAACCAAACTAAAACTTTGGTTCCAACCCAAACTATTCACAGGCTTACATGCTCGTGACGTGGTAGATAAATGCATATCCTCGTCATCTTCAGGCCCCCTCCCTCTTCTCAGCCACCACGTGATACTCCGCTTCCTTCCTCCCACAATACTTCCCCTTGTTTTCTTCCCCGCACATCCACTTGCATCAAAATATTAAGGGGCTTGTCAAACTTTGACAGTTTTCAAAGGTTCGTCATCCCCTTAGATTATAGATAACTTATATGTGCCCCGAATAAGGATAATGAAAAGGACACCAAATGTCCCGTGAGAAATAAATTCAGGGTGATATCTCATACTCTATGCAATCAATTTTCAAGATGATCTCTTTGTAGCTTTTGTCAAGATTGTGGCACTGGCACATTCCATAGAATAAACAATTCGGTGCTGACTACGGAATTGATTTAATAGTCGAAATGTGCCTATGATAAATAATGTTTACTCAAAACAATTTTTCTAAGAAAGGCGGATAATTTTCTTAAGCCAAAAAGGAGAGAGTTGGGTTCATCTCAAATTATCGCATATATTAGAAGTAGAGAGTCGAAAAACAATTAACAAAATAGAAAACCATGTTATATGTACCCCATGATGGCCTTTGTTTGTATGGTTACAACAGTTTTGTGAAGCAAACAGTGACAATGAAGACTCAATAGCATGGACTTACTATATTTTTAGAAATGTTAGTCACATATAACCTATAAATTTATTTTTCAAAATTCTTAAACATACAATAAAATTGTGCCATTGTGTATAGTGGCAAGAAATATAACTACAAACTTCTAGTTTGACCAGCCATGCGCAACAATTGGTATGAATATATAGTTATGATATTGCGCCAAGACCAAGTGGAGAAAATATGCATGCAAAAGGAGATCAACAATAAAAAAACTTGATGCATAACTACCCAGAGAAGAGGGTAGTACAAAAATTCTATACTGTCCAATGAAGATTGTAACTCAGAGCAAGCAATTACCACAAAACCGCACCTTTTTTTCTATTTCATGTAGAAAAGAACACAAGCTATCATGTTAACTTTTATCCAAGACCTCAATTTATTTCCTGCAAACAAAATATGCACATCGGAATCTAGTCTGAAGATGAAGGGTAATTTTGAACAAAAATGTTGCCATGAAAATCTATCTACCATTGACTATACAAACAACCTACTTGATAACTACAAAGAAATAATATTGAAACTCTTTAACACAAAGCTGGTAGGGGGTTCATTCATAATCAGTAACAAAAATGGTATATACTCCCTCCGTTCCTTTAGGTAAGGTGTATTATTTTCAGCACGGTGACCAAGGCATATAATTATAGACATGTTTGGACAAAATTACCCTTGGTAAATTTATTTGTTAGTGGCAAGTAAATCAGTTACTCAAGAAAAGTATGAGATACATGCAATCGACAGAGAGATACTTTCCTTCTTTTGCTACAAGGAGAGATACAGACAATCAGGAGGGAGATACTTTCCCTTTGTGGCACATAGCAGCATTACAGCTTCTTTGGTTCCATCTGACCACAGTCATAGCACTGGTGCCTCTGCCAATGGACCTATGGCGCCAATGGAGCAATAGATTCCCGATTTGAACATGGCAGCTTATCCATATGGGCCAGAGCCTGCTCCTCTGGTCCATCAACAAGTCTTGGAAGCACCAGCCCAACATATTGATATGACAGCCCTGGAGCCTGTTCATGAGGCCCACCCACCTGTACCAGCAACTCCTCGGGCCCATCAGTTGGTTCCTGATCCACTACTGGAAGCCATTATCCCCCAGTGTAACTCCTCTCATAGAAACACTTGGGATGACCCTATGCTAAATGAATTTCTCTCTGCTGGCTGCCATGATCTTCTCATTGCTCCAAAGGAAACAGTAAACAAGATGCCTTCTGAGACTAATCCTCTTGATGTTAATGGGATCACACTGGAGAAAGTTTTCTTCCCTCAGTAGGAATTGACTGAGCAGGTTGTGCCTCCTGCCAAGGATGTTAACATAGCCCAAGATACTGCTGGTGATCTGCCTCTCTCAGACATGACTGCTCCTCCTGGTTTTTCCATGCCCATCTATGCTAATCAAATGCACACTACTTGCCTAGGTTTACAGATTGATGAGGTGGTTCATAATCTTGAGGAAGAGGTCAACCAACCTATTCAACTGGATGAAGAAGCCTTGTTGGGTAAAGAAGGTGCTCACATTTGGAAGAAACACTTTGCTCCCTCTCCTTCCAGCACCAAAGTTATTCAGGTACCTACAGAATGGATCAACTTCTTATCTGTTATACTTCTGTCACCTGATAAATTTCAATGGGCCACTAAATTCATCTCTTCCAATGTGTGGGATATCATTCAGAAATCACCCACTTGTCAATCTCACCTACCTTTTGCTATCCCAGATCAATGTCCTAGTGAAAACTAACTTGCCTGCATTCTTGCTTCACATACCCAGGACTCTCAAGGGGTAGAGAACCTCTCTCCTTCAAAGCACTACAGCACTAAGCACATCTCAGCATCTTCTACTTCTGCCCTCCACAACAACAGAAAAAGAGGAAGGAGAATGTTCCACTGGTTGAAACTGAGGTAAGAAGAAGCTGTAGATTACAGAAACTATCTAAAGGCTTTAATAAAAATGTGTGCAAAGACAAAGAATGGCTGGCTTGTCATGCTGCACCCCCAGTCCTCTCAACTAAAATTATTAAGAGTCTGAACACCTCATTTTGCAAGGTGGCTGGAAAGGAAACCAGTGAGGAGTTGCTGAGCAAGAAAGCAAAGAAGGGGAAGTCTGATGATCAAGCACTTGAGGGTGCCAAGCAGGCTAAGGACAAGAAGAAGAAATGATAGTAGTAGCAGGATTACCAGAACTAGCATTGAGTGTAGTGAGCCCCTCTGTTATTGTGCTATTGTAATGCAATGATCCACATGTACTGCAAACTTATTGCTTATCACCTCTATCATCATTGCCCTGCTTTTGTCACATTTTTTGGGCTTCCTTCTTTGGTGCTTGCTAAACGTAGTTTTGATGCTTTGATTCACGGGGAACAGTATCATGGCTTGTCTCATGTCTCATTTGAGCAGAAACTGGAACATTCTCAACTGGAATATTAGGGGTCTTAACGATCCTAAGAAGTGGACTGCTATTTCTAATAAATGTGCTGAATCCAGATGCTCCATTCTCTATCTTCAGGAAACCAAGAAAGAACTCACTCATCCATCCTTTATCAAAAATTTCTGCCCTATAAACTTTTCTAAATTTGAATTCCTCCCATCTGTTGGTGCTTCTGGTGGCCTTCTGGTTGCCTGGAATGACAATGCCTTTTCTGGACAACTCATTCACTCAAACAACTTCTCCCTCTCCATTCAGTTCACTTCCAAACATAATGGGGATTCTTGGTTTCTCTCTAATGTGTATGGACCTTGCCAGCATGATCAAAGAACTTTATTCCTTGTCTGGTTTCAGAATTTTCAGCTGCCCCTGAAGGTGCTGAGTGGATTGTTATGGGAGATTTTAATTACATCAGGTATCCACATAATAGAAACAGAGATGGAGGGAACTTCAATGAAATGCTCTCCTTTAATGAGGCCATCAACAAACAAGATCTTATTGAGATCCCCCTCAAAGGTAGGAAGTACACATGGAGTAATATGCAGGATGCCCCATTACTTGAAAAATTGGAATGGTGTTTCACTTCTGAGGCATGGACTCTCAAGTACCTTGCAACCTTTGCACATCCTTTGGCAAAGACCACATCAGATCATATCCTAATTAAAGTCTCTATTGGGTCCAACATTCCTAAATCTAATGTCTTCAGATTTAAGAATTTCTGGCTTGAGCACCATCAATTCAGGGACATTGTTCAAACTATTTGGGTTCAACCAGTGGATGAATCTGACAGTGCCAAAGTGATTGCTACTAAGTTTAAAAGACTGAGAAAAGGACTAAAGAACTGGTCCAAGGAAATTTCAGACTTGAAGAAGATTATTGATAATTCTAACTTCCTCATCCTGTGCTATGACCATATGGAGGAGTTTAGATATCTATCAGATGAAGAGATTAATGGTAGGAGGATTCTAAAGGAGCACTTGGCCAATACATTGGAAAATCAGAGGAAGTACTGGAAGCAGAGAGCCACCATTAGGAAGATTCGGATGGGTGAAGCAAACACTAAATATTTTCAAGCTAAAGCCACCATCAAGTATATGAATAAATGAATTGCCATGTTAAAGGATGACTCTGGGTTTGAACATCATGATCACCATGCTAAAGCTGCAGTTTTATACAGAGCATTTAAAGATAGGATGGGCACTGAGGCAACAACACATAACCCACTGTTTCTTCATCAACTGCTCACTCCTTTGGATAATCTGTCAGAATTGGAAGTTCCATTTACTAAAGAGGAAATTGACAACGTTATCAAGCATATGCCTGCTGACAAATCTCTAGGCCCTGATGGATTCAATGCTGCTTTCCTCAAGAACTGCTGGGATGTTATTGCACCTGATTTTTACAAGCTCCTTGAAGATTTTCATGCTGGGAGAGTCAATCTACAGGGTATTAACTACTATTTTATCACCCTTATTCCCAAAAATGATAATGCATCTTGCCCATCAGGGTTCAGGCCTATCTCCTTGCTTAACTGCACCTTGAAGATCATCGCCAACCTCCTAGCCAATAGACTTTAGAAGGTTATTTTAAAAATGGTTCACAGAAACCAATATGGGTTCCTGAATAACAGATGCATACAAGACTGTTTGGCTTGGTCTTATGAATATGTGCACTAGTGTTTTCACAGCAGGAAAGAGCTCATCCTTCTGAAGCTGGATTTTGAGAAAGCATTTGATATGCTTAGCCATGACACTATTATTGAAATTCTTCAGGCCAAAGGATTTTGTCCTAGATGGATCCAATGGATTAAGATGATCTATGTCTCTGGGTTTTCCTCTATTTTGCTTAATGGGGTCCCTAGTAAACAGTTTCTTTGAAAAAAAAGGTGTGAGGCAAGGAGACCCACTGTCTCCATTAATCTTTGTCATTGCAGCTGATGTTCTGCAATCTATGCTTAATGAAGCCATGCACAACTCTCTTATCAGCACTCCATTGAGGCACAACTCTAGCTCGGACTACCCCATAGTCCAGTATGCTGATGATACTATCCTCCTAGCCCATGCAGACTCCAGACAAGCACTACAAATCAAGAATTTACTCAACTACTATGCAGACTTCATTGGGCTCAACATCAACTACTCAAAATCCACTCTGGTCTCTATCAACACTCCTCCTGAGAAGATGCAAGAATTATCATCCTTATTGGGTTGTCAGATTGGTACTCTTCCACACACTTACCTGGGTATGCCATTGTGCAATGTCAAACCAAAGCTTGAAGACTTTGTGCCTATGCTACAAAGGATTGAAAGCAGATTGTTAAGTTGTTCAACTCTTCTTTCCTCTGGAGATAAGCTCACCTTGCTCAGATCTGTTTTCACTAGTATGCCAACCTTCTTCATGTGCACTCTGACTATTCCTAAGACAGTGCTTAAACAGATCAACACCTACCTCATGAATTGTTTCTGGAGGAAGTATGGCACACAAGATAGAGGTTCTGTTCTCATATCTTGGGAGCAAGTATGCAAACCTAAATCCCATGGTGGTCTTGGTCTGCTGGATCTTCATGCCCATAATAAGAGTTTGTTGATGAAATTCCTACATAAATTCCTCAACAAGTCTGATATTCCTTGGGTCAACATCATTTGGGAATCCAACTACCAGAACACTTTACCTGGAGAGAGAATGGTGGGATCCTTCTGGTGGAAAGCAATACTCAAATTGGTTCCTACTTTTAGACAACTTCATGTATGCAAGGCTGGGATGGGTGATACAGTGGATCTGGAAAGACACTTGGCTTGATACTCCTCTTCAAATTCAGTACCTTGACCTGTTCTCTTTTGCAATCAACGAGAAGTTACTCTTGCTTATGTGCAGCAACTTGATGATTTTAGCTAGCTCTTTCATAGACCTTTATCACTGGAAGCCTACACTCAGTATAATGATATACAGATGCTTCTTCAGAATAGAGATAATTCTGCTGACAAAGATATTTGGTCTTCTGGTGGCAACTCCTCAAAATTCTCATCAATGAAGATTTACAGAGAGCTCATGGGGCCAAGCACTGCACATTGCCTCTTCCAGCGGCTCTGGAAAACTGCATGTATGCTTAGACACAAGATCTTCTTTTGGCTCCTTCTTCATGATAGACTCGGCACAAGGAACATGCTACATCCAAAAAACATGTATCTAGAGGATTACAATTGTGCTCTTTGTGGTGAAACCACGGAAGAAACCATTCTGCATCTTTTTTGGGATTGTCAGTTTGCATGGACTTGCTGGAATTCAACTATTCCATAGAAAGAAAGGGGCATTTCAACCTATGATGAGATTCTTCTTTCATTGTGCAAGCTACCAACGGATATTGCTATGGAAATTGTTGTGATGGGATGTTGGAGCATCTGGTTAACCAGGAATGATAAGATATTTAGAAGAGCAACAACGCATCTGGAGACCTGGAAATTCTACTTCAAAGATAGCCTGCACACTACCAGCATCAAAGCCAAGGAACAGAAAGCCGCATTGATCCATGATTGGATAGTTTAGTTTCTATAATTGCTACTATGTTTTATAAAACTGGTATTGGTTGACCCACTAGTTTGGGCTTGTTATAACTTTTGTACTTTGATTAATTAATAAAAATTACCGTAGAACGATTGTTCTACAGTTTCAGCTCAAAAAAAGATACTTTCCCTTTTTTTGGAGGACTAACAAGGGAATTTTGAGGAATTAGAAGAAATGCACCTTACATTCTAGAATTTTATAAAAAAACAAATACACCTTATATAAAGGAACGAAGGAAGTACATACTTAAAGCAAGATCATTGTGATGCCCGGATAATTAAGCTACATTAATCCCATATTAATGGTGCCATGTCATCACATTACTGTTGCTAATCCTCAGTTGATCCAAATCTCTATTCATTTTCAAATTAAAATTTAAGTCCAAAATTCAAAATTCTCAAACATAAAATCTAAAATGTTCAAATTGTGGCAAATAATTCCTGGTTATTTGTCATATTGAAACCTATATTTTATAAAGTATTTAAATGCCCTTTAATGAATAAAACAGGGGCCAGAAAAATTATATAAATGCTTTTTAATATATATATATATCCGAAGCCACCGTCAATCTACCGAGGACCAAGAAATCACACAAGCATGACACCGAGATTTGTTAACGAGGTTCACCGATATGGCTACATCCCCGGGGCATGACTACGGGCGCTCCTCCCCATGACACCGCTACAATACCGCACCTCGGCCGCCCAGGCGCCGGCACACGCCGCCGGCTCCCCGGCATGCCCGTGCTATTATGTTGGCATATGTTACATCGTGTGTCTACCCTCGCTATATATGAGAGGCCTAGGATACAAGTGTCCTACTTGGACACGACTCCATATCCTGTCTACACACCGTACGACTCCAAGTCCAACTGTAACCTAACTTGTACAATAATATTCGACACAACTCTAACAAACTCCACCTTGGCGAATATTCTCCACCACCTTGAATTCGTCCGTGCGTCGAACCTCCATGTACATTGGACTTTAGATATGTCATGAGCACCGCTGCTACTCCTAGACTCCATGTGACTCCACCTGCAACTGTAGTCCCTTCTCGTCTTCTTCACAGTCAACCCACGAGCAAAATTAAGTTCCTCATTACTCTACTTTGTGCTCCCAACTGAACTCAATGCCACCGCTCTTTCTTGACCGTCTATCTGAAACTTGAAGGAATTTCACCATCGCCCTGTGTCACTCTGAGTCAAATTCACAGTTGTCTCACCCTTTTCCCGGATAGTCTTTGACATGTCCCATAGCTATAGCACTCCGTCTCCTTTTGTACTTGTTATCCGCACTTTGCCATGTGCACTGAACACCACATAATATACGGCCAACTCTTTCTGTTTTGACAAATCCAGACTTTCCGTCACTTTCTCAAATTCTCCATGGTCAACTCCTGTCCATCAACTAGCACCGATAAACCCAGTCACCAACTTGAATCCGGTACTCGTCAACACTGCTTTAGCACCCCCTTGCACACTTTGTATGACCACATGTCTGACCACCAGTGCCTTGGTTTGTCGTTGTGTCCCGTGCTTACTGTATGCCTCGCTGCTATCACCGCGTCGAGCCTCTGCTGTCCTGGTCGAGTCTCCCGGGTAGCTAGCCCCCACTGCCTCAACCCCCACTACAGAGAACCATCGATCATCACCGACCGATGCCGAGTATCACGTCTCCATCAGACCACTGGTACCCAGTCCGATCCACGTGTCTCTCGCTATCCCGCTGAAATAGGCTTCGATTCTCTGATATCTTACACCGTAGCCCCTCCATCAGCATAGAGCATAGTCATCCATCAGACTCCAGCTCCACCTTCAACATGACTGCATGTAGCTGCGCTATGCTACCCCGCGCTCCGTCGACTTCAAACTCTCATGTGTGCACTGCCTTGAATCAACCCTGCGCCATAGTCTTGTCGAAGCCGCACAAACCCTCAGACCTGCACCACGTGTTTCCACGCCCCAGAAGTCGGCCACCATCAGCATCACGCTCCTATGTCGTCGTCACTGAAAACACCGCCTTTTTCTGCTTTGACCGACATCCCCGTCGATCCATCAGACTATCCTGTCCGACCCAGCCGAAATTATCCGACTGCAACCATGCTCCACCCTGCATCGTGTCCGCCTCGCACATCTCCGTGCATTGCTTGACGCCCTGTGTTTGCATGATCCTGACACGATGCGCCCAGACTCCTCAAGTCTTATACGCACGTCACCATCCTCGGTTCCCGTTTGACTGTTGGTCGAACAACACCACTACTCCCATGCCGATCTCCTTAGCGTCCGGAGCAAAGAACCCAAAACTAGTCCCTGCAGTCTCTTGTGTACACCTGTAGCATCATGTGACTTTCTGACTAATTTTCTTGTTCTAGTCTTTTCCACGCGTCAGATCAACATGCTAGTAACCAGCAGATTCCAAGTTCCAACACGCTGCAATACCTTCCGGAACCGAATTTTTTCCTTAACAAATCACTCTTACGCACGTCCAGCTCCTTTGCCTATGCTCCAGCTCGCCTTGAGCCAGCCAACTACGCAGCCACGTGCCCTTGGGCCTCCAGTTCAGCCAGCGTCCAGCCACCAATGCCGGTGGATCCCTACCGACCATGCTGGTACGCGCATACGCCACGCGCCGTCGGCACGCCTGCACGCACCGATCTGAGGATCTGCCATGCAAACACGCCTTGGCTAGCACGCACAGCCCAGCTGGCCTCACGTACGCGTATACACCTTGGACTTCCCGCGCTGCACGGCTGCCTGCCTGCTTCGTGCACCCGTCGCCGTCCCTAATCCTGGATCTTCCGAGTCGCCAAGAAATCCTTGATCTCTCCTTCTATCTCTTGATCCGATCTGGAACGCTTAGGCACCACGCCCGCTGCTACTGCACCACCTGCCGAACGCTACTTCCGATGTCGCACACTTTCCATCTCATCGAAACCGTCTCCGATTGCTTTGATCTCCATGCCACAAACTATAACATGCCCTTGACGACTTCGTTCCGGATCTGCGATGCGACCATATCGACGAAGCTCGCTCCATCCATCACCGCATCTGACTCTAGCAATTCAGATCGTCCGCTTTACGCATGCAACTTTGACATTGATCCATCCTCTAAATCAAACTCACGGTCTCAAATCGGACCTTGCTCTGATACCACTTGTTAGAATAAATTCGAAGCCACCGTCAATCTACCGAGGATCAAGCAATCACACAAGCACGACACCGAGACTTGTTAACGAGGTTCACCGATATGGCTACATCCCCGGGGCATATGACTACGGGCGCTCCTCCCCATGACACCGCTACAATACCGCACCCCGGCCGCCCAGGCGCCGGCACACGCCGCCGGCTCCCCCGCGTGCCTGTGCTATTATGTTGGCGTCATATCATATGCATCCGGCCTAGTTCGTGTATCCCTGTATCCATCATTCCTCAGCCGGCCGATTGATATCGCACGCATCGGGTCAAAAGCAAGGCAGATTTACAAAAACACACCCGCGGCCGCTCTTAGTTAAGTGCGCCAAGTTGCTAATAACCCCTCAGCTAAGCACATCTCTGCCTCAGGATGCGCATTCCTTTGTTGTGTGAGTCGAAGAACGTCCGCCAAGTTGGGTTAGGGCATCGTGCGCCGCCACAGCCGCGGCGAGCGTCAACAATCCAGTGGCAGCCGCACAATTCTTTCCACAGCGTCCTTGGCATAACCGCATAACGGATCAGGAACTGAAGGCGCGTTCCCGCACACTGCGTCCTGCGCCCTAATTAAACAGACGAACTCCCGGCCGAGCGCCGCTCGTCTATCCATAACGACACCGTGATTATTGGTAACACCACAAAAACGAGTTCATACTTTGTCTACATTAGGAATGTGGGCTTCTCAATTTTGAAAGGTTTATCACGTAATATGTACAGATGAATCAAGAAAGGTTTCCGTTTCAGGTAACACGATGGAATCGGTCAATGGGGTGCAAACGCAGATGAATCAAGGAGGATTTGGTACACCCAAGGCAAAGCAAGCATTCCTCTGTCCGTAACTTCGACTGGCTTAAACTAATGATGGCCTTGTTTCAGTATTATGTTATGCATGGAGGTGCTTATTTCGACTCATCTTTTGTGTTTTAGTGTTCATGCAAAAAGGATCAAGCAAAAGAAGCCACGAATGTGCAAGGCATGCCTGCAGATGGTGCATCATGAAACTGCAACTCTTCCAAGAAAAAGCATGGCTTATTAAAAGCATCATGAATGTCCAAAAGACAGCTACAGCCACTAGATGTTTGACATCATCTTCACATGTCCAAAAGACAAAGCTACAACCATTTTTTCATGTCCAAAGACACAGGTTTAACATGATGTTTCACATCAACAGAAGAACCATCTTCATACTGATGTTTGACGCCACGTCCCCAAAACCACCCTCTCAAACCAACAAACTAGGCGCCAGGGGGTGTTTTGCCCGGTTTAAGCAGGTTCAGGGGATTAAGTAGGCCAAAATAGAGTCCAGGGGGTGATGTGGTCTAAATGTGAGAGTTCAGGGGGGTATATACATTTAACTCAATTTTATTTGGTGTATTGAATTTCTGAATTCATGTAATGGACCAGAATTTTTGTTTTGTCCAACTGTTTGTCTTATTACGTATCACAAATGGTGTGTGGTTAATTAATTCTTTGTGACGAGCAGATGCGACAAGTTCCAGTTTTTCTCTCAGGCTTCGAAGCTTACAGCAACAGCAGTATGTTCTTGTTTGTGAATATGTGAAAGAAAATAGGAATGCAGAAGCACCAGCTGATAGTATGGTCCGGTTCAACTCTATTACATCATGTGCTGAACACCTCAAATTGCCAATAGGAATTAGGAAGTAATACATTTTTAGTTTCTGAAATTTTACATCCACAACAAGTCATACTCACTTGTTTCTGAAAATCAATACTCACAACGATGTACAAGTACAATTCACAATCTAAACTCCGAAGCCACACACACATTACAAAGACTCAACTACCATCGATGAGCTCACAAGCTATACAAATTACAATCTGCAAGTGCCAGATACATTAAACAAGAACTAGAAAAATGCACAGACATGGTCCTTGTTGCTATGCCGACTCTTGTATCAGGTGGAGGATCAACTGTTGGATGAGAGCGCAGTGTAGTGGAAAGTGTACAGGTTGCGGACGGTGGCGGACTCAGGCGTTGGAGACCACCGAGACGGTGAACGGGCGCGGAGGTAGGCCAAACGTGGTGGATCTCGCCGCCGCTATGGAAGAATCGCCATGGCCGTGGAGCAGTTTGGGGCGTACGGACGCGGGGCAGGGCAAGAGCGGCCGGCGTTGAAGGGTTCACCGGGGCTGTGAATCCATTTGAGGCAGACAGGCGCGGACGCGGGCCAAGCGCGGCTGCAGGTTCACCGGGCCGTGCCGCCATGGAGCGATTGGAGTGGAGGAGACGACAAAGAAATGCGCATCCGGAGGCGAAGATGTGCTTAGCTGAGGGGTTATTAGCAAATTGGCGTACTTAACTAAGAGCTGCCGCGGGCGTGTTTTTGCAAATCTACCTTGCTTTTGACTCGATGCGTGCGATGTCAATCGGCCGGCTGAGTACTCGATGGATGCAGGGATGCACGAACTAGGACAGATGCATATGATATCATTTATGCCACTAGTTGTGTTTCACTTCTCAGTTTTGCCATCAGAAATTACAACTACTTAAAAATGCCATCGATACGTGAGATGCATGCTCAAAAATGTCATCACTCCGTTAGATGTTTGCTTAAAAATATCATTAGACATTGTGATTTTCACCTCAAACCCGTTGACCATGTTATATGACAAAAATAAGCCTAGATCAACATGTCAGTTCTCTCTATCTCACAATGATAAGTGTGGCCCCACTTGTCAGGAGTAACCAAGCGAATAATTTTACAGGAAAATAAGAACGCTGTTGGGATCAAGTAGGTTGTAGGCCCCACACTTTTTTTTAGGAACAACCCATCACCCATTAAGTAATGGAGCCAACATCATTACAATCCCCCATCAGGGTACTTCTTAGGTTGTCAGGGACTTTGCTAATGAGACAGAAATCTCCTTGTCTTCTGGCTTGAGCCGCCAATTCATGAGCTACTTTGTTGTTGGATCTCTTGACTGCACTGAAACTTAACTGCCTGAACTTCCTTTCCATATCCCGAACATCAGCAACAATTGGAAAGAACGCAGACTGATTGTTCGCTTTATTATTCAGCAGATTGATAATAGATGAGCAGTCCGATTCCACCCAGACCTGCCCGTTATAGTACTTGCTTAGAGTATTTAACCCAATCAGTACCGCCATGATTTCGGCTTCCTCCGGTCCACTGCAGCCTGTTAATTGCTGTCCGCAACTCAGAGCAACCAGTCCCCGATGGTCTCTGACAACAAGCCCTACCGCAGCTTCCCCAGAGGGTGGTACGAACGACGCGTCTGTGTTCATTTTCCAAATGCCCTCAGGCGGAGGCATCCACTTGTCTTCATTTTTCATGTTGGTTCGCACTGCGTGTACATCTGGAACGGTTGCATGATTTCCATCACTGACCCAGTCGCCATGGATAGTGCGATTGCTTGTACCCCCATGATGTTTCCCTTTTTCAATTTCCACTCGACGTGTATGAACGTCTGCATTGCCTTGCTGTTCAGTCTCCATGGGTCCAGCCTGGCATTCCAAGATGTCCGTCGCACCCAAGCTTATTTCTTCCACATACCTTACCAGGAACTGGACTGACTGACCAATGGTAGCTTTCCCTTTTGCATGAATGCAATCATCTCGCAGCAACCAAGCTCGCCATAGTAGCAGCAGGATCCTTCTCCTCTCCTCCATGTCGCTCCTTCCTAGGAGATTTTGTAGCCAATCGACCCCTGTGTACCGAAATGTATGCTCATCTGGTAGATTCCAGTGCTCTCTCGTCGCTATTCTAAGCGCTCTAGCTTTCGTACATTTTATTACCGCATGTAACTCGTCTTCCTTCTCTCTGCCACAGATGCAGCATATATTATCCACCTCCAAAGTCCTCTTTCTTTTATTTTCTTTTGTGGGAAGGGTTTCCGTCGCCACCCGCCATGCGAAGATTCTGATTTTCTCGGGAACCTTTGCTTTCCATATGAGGTCCCAAATACTTCTGTTGTCCGCGTCAATGCCCGAGCTGGAAGCGTTCAAATGGCCCTGAAATTTTAGTTTTGCACCCAGCTTGTATGCACTACGTACTGAAAACACTCCAGACTTCTCCTCATGCCATGCCATGCAATCTTCTACACTGCTTCTTGGTAACTTTATCTTACAAATTTCATCTGCATCATAGTTATGGAACATTTGATGCACTAGGTCCTCATTCCATTCTTTACCCCCAGGTTTCATTAGTTGGTTCACCCATCTCAACCTAGAGTTCCTCTTAAATTCTGTGATCTTTAGTCCACTCTTCCTGAGAACCCATTGGTCTCTCTGTATTTTGATACTTTCACCGTTGCCCACTCTCCATATGAGGCCTTTTTTCAACAATTCTAGGCCATATTCAATGCCCCTCCACGCTTGTGACGCGTCCGCCGCGAATACAGTGTCAAGCAGGTCACCCCTCGGGTAGTACTTTGATTTGAGGACCCTTGCACACAGGCTGTTAGGATGTTGAAGGAGGCGTCAACCCTGTCTTGCTAGCAAGGCCTGGTTGAAAATTTGCATGTCCCTGAAGCCAATGCCTCCTGCTCTCTTGGGCTTGACCATCTGGTCCCATACCATCCAATGGACCTTCCTCTTCTCTCCCTCCTCTCCCCACCAGAATTCTCTGATCAGTCGTTCGTATTTGTCACAGAAGCCTGTAGATAGTTTAAAGACTCCCATGACAAAAGTGGGCAGTGCTTGTACAATCGCCTTCACATTTACCTCCTTTGCAGCAAAAGACATGTCTCCCATTCCAATCGTTGCATCTTTTTCGAAATCTATCCACAATAGGCTGGAAGTGATTGTCTTTCATTCGTCCGTCCGGAGTTGGGAGCCCCAGATATTTACTCTCGAATGTGGACGCCTCGCATGCCAGAATGTCCTTGATTTCATTCTGAACATTTACCGGACAATGCTCACTGAAAAGTATTGAGCACTTGTTGCTGCTCAAGAGTTGTCCCGTACATTTTTGGAACATTGTAAGGGCCCTTTTCACCTCACAAGCTTGGTCACTCGAAGCCTTAAAGAACACTAGGCTGTCATCCGCGAACAGCAGGTTTGAGATACCCGGGCTATTGCGTGCCACTTTCACCGGTGAGATGCTTCCTCCTTGGACCGCTCTGTTAAAAATGGCCACCAGACCATTAGCGACGAATAGGAACAGGTATGGGCTTAGCGGATCGCCTTGTCGGAGACCCCTTGATGGGCAGAAGGCTTCTAGTAATTCCCCATTTAACTTTACAGAGAACCTGACGGACTTCACACATTTCATTATCCAGCTGATCCACACTGCACTGAAGCCCATCTTCTCCAAGGCACCTTCGAGGAAATCCCAGTCCACCCTGTTGTATGCTTTGGCAAGGTCCAGCTTGTATGCACAGTGCGTATTGTGAGGGTTCTTGTTGTGTTCTATTTTGTGGAAGCACTCAAAGGCGATTATAGCATTATCTGTGATCAATCTCCCCGGGATGAAAGCACTTTGCGTTTTAGAGATTAACTCATTCAGGAACGGTCTCAACCGATTTACCAAGCATTTAGATATAACCTTATATATTACGTTGCATAGGCTTATCGGCCGAAAATCTTTTAGGCTTTGCGGGTTTCTGCCTTTGGGAATGAGCACTATGGCTGTGTCGTTTATTCCTTCAGGCATAATTCCGTCTGCAAAAAACCTCTGCACTGCGGCAGTCACATTTTCCTTTAACGTGTCCCAATTGCGTTGGAAGAACCTCGCCGGAAATCCATCCGGTCCCGGCGCCTTTAGTGGACCAATCTGGAAGAGGGCATCTCCGATTTCCTTCTCTGTGAAATCCTTTGTCAAACTGCTATTCATATCCTCAGTTACTTTCTGAGGTAATATGTCAATCAGTTCAAAAGGTGCCACCCCGTTCTCTTTTGTGTACAGAGTCTTGAAGTATTCTGTAGCTAGCTCATTCAGAGCCTCCCTTTTCTCAACCCAAACACCCTCATTATTTTTCAGTTTCTTAATAGTATTCTTCTTTTGTCTCCAAGTTGCTTTACGGTGGAAAAACCTCGTGTTCTGATCACCCTCTCTGATCCATGTTGCTCGAGATCGCTGTCGCCACATGATTTCCTCCCTCAGTAGGAGTTCATCAAGCTCAGCCGCAGTCTGTTTGATCAGCGCCTCGTTACCTCTTTGCCTTGCATTTTCGGTGAGCTCTTTCAGTTTCTGTCTCTTCTTCTTAATGTTCCACGAGACGGATCCAAAGTCCTTTCTGGACCAGGCAGTCAGCGATTTTTGCACATCCCCTAGTTTTTGCGCCACATCTGCTAGCGTATTTGCAGTCCCTTTGTTTTCCCATGCCTTTCTTACTGTAGGTTCCAGAGTGTTCACTCGTTCCCACATCATCTCATATCTGAACTTTTTCCCCTTATATACAGGCTGTTGCATAGCCAGAGTGAGGAGTAATGGAAAATGGCCAGACCTGGAAGTAACAATATGGTGCACCTGACCATGTGGGAACATGTCAATCCATTGCGTTGAGGCTACCCCTCTGTCTAGTCTGGCCTTGACATTTTTCTTTCCACTTTGCTTGTTATCAAAAGTCCAGTCCGGGCCTTTGTATCCGAGATCATGCAGGTCACACTGTTCCAGTACCTCTCTGAAGTTGCACATATTTCTTTCAGATCTTTTTGCCACTGAGAAGTGCTCTCCTTGCCACATAGTCTCGTTAAAGTCGCCGATCATCAGCCAAGGTGCAGATGATCTGTTTTTTATTCTACTAATCAATCTCCACATGTGATGTCTCTCATGAGCACGAGGCTCTCCATACACAAATGTACCCCGCCACAGCGGGCCATTGGGTCCTCCCGGATATGCACATCGATATACCCCACACTTTATTGTAGTGAGATAGAAGTAGAGTTGGCATCTTGGTCCATAGGTATTTATGTCATTATAACCTGGCAAAAGAGATTTGAGATCACAACAATGGTGTCTAGTGGCATTTTTGATCATGTGTCTAATGAATCGATGGCATTTTTAAGCAGTTGAAATTCCTAATGGCAAAACTAAGTAATGAACACAACCGGTGGCATAAATGATAAAAACCCTATATATATATATATATATATATATATATATATATATATATATATATATATATATATATGAAAAAGCAAACCTATGAAACTTCACTGGTGTGGTTGCAATCATGGGCGCCCATTCATATTGGGATCTGGTCCCTCCTCTTTCCTTCTTTGCATTTTCATTTTATTAAGGCTTGGATGGTTATTTCCTCCTATAGTGGTTCTAGGACCACACTGCCCTGCCAGAACAGTAGTACCAGGCACTAGGCTGGCAGCCTGGCACGATGGCATACAGGGGCCCATCCGCGTTCGGTTCCAGCCGGTTCACAAGGTGCGAACCTTTCACCCCAAGTTCATTTCTCGCATGTGCCTTTTCCTACTGGCACCATCTCGCTTAGAAGGCCGTGTGTGTGTCTGCTCATTTCGGACACAGGCGATGCTATGGGATCGGGAGTAAGTCGCTAATTCCAAAGAGAATATGTGAATGACGAAGTAATAGGGAAAGAAAACAAAGAAAGCGGCAAGGTAGCAATTTAAGTCAGCGTTCTACATGAATTAGCGGCTTGTCAGTCAAGGACGAAGAGGATAGGCAGCAGCTTCCTTCAGGCGTGCGTCCATGTCGGACAACCACGCGGCGTGCGGACATTGTTGCGATTTCCACCTCACTCTGCACATAGGTCTTTGTCTCATGCGCTCCACGCTCGACGTACGGGTCGTCGCTGCTAACCTCAGTGGCACGGACTTCGCTGTCGAGCTTCGTCTGAGAGACACCACCATGGCCACGAGAAAGACTCCATCGAGCTGTGCGTCGCCGGCGGCTTCGCTGGTGTCGCCGGCAGTGCCGAGCGATGCGATGCACTCGTACAAGGAGTGATCGATGCTGTGGAAAGCCAGCACGTCATTCACGTTAGGCTCCATGAACGGCGAATGAGCACGTACGTGTGTCCATGGTGAGCCGCTCATGGTTTTCTCCAACACAATCATTAGCGCTGGCCATGCCACCTCAGTATGCTCGTGAGAGATGATGAAGAGTAGCTACCACATCGCGTAGATAGAGAGAAGGAAAGAGTAGAGGAGATACTGAATTACTGGGTTAGAGCCCGCAGAGCTACCAGCATCGCAGCAGCCGCTTCAACGGACCACGACAAGGATAGTGGCATCCGGCAAGGTCCATCTTGTCGGCAGCACGACTCCGTTGTAGGCGTTGAGCTTGGAGACCTTGATGGGTGCGCGCGGTGAAGCCTGGGAAGTGGGAACGCGTCCAACTCTGGATCGTCTCGACCACGGCTCTTCTCTGGACATGGTAATGGTACCACCGTCTTCATCGCGCCCAGCGCCTCCTGCGAGACTGCGACCGCGAGTCCTCGCATGCTCCCAGCTTAGCTCAGGGCGACACCACAGCCTCGTCTAACTCATTCGGTTGCTGCGACCACCCTGGGCGTGGACGCCGGCCTCTTCATGGACAGGCCGCCCAGGTGAGCTCGCTCGCCGAGTCCACTATCACCGTGGCCTCGCCGCCGCTGATGCCCACGGTGGCCACGTAGTTGAGCGTCCGGAGCCGGGCATCTCGTTTAATCCGTGGGCGCATTGTTGCGCGCCAGCATGTTCCAGCAAATTCAAGTGTTTGCCCGCCTGGGATTAATTTATCCGTAGGCCGAGGTCTAGGCCGAATCATCACAATAGACGATGTGAAGAAGAATGGAAAGAAATACAAAAAAAAAAGCGGTGCAAACTAGCTCGTCGACCATGCCCGCGTTTTCTGTACACAGAGCTACGTACATGTAAGTGTAAGACAGAGAACCACAGGAATGATTGAACTCACATGTATTGATCAATCAAGTGTGTACACATATACATGCCAATGCACACGCAGGTGCGGTCACCACTCCAACTAATGCCGCAACAAGCTCCACTACACTAGTACATACAATGAGACTAGGTGGGGTAGTTAGAGCTACGTGAGAGATAATCCGTAGGTGCAGCCGGCTGAATAGGAGTGCTCCAACAGTAAGCTCAGGTGTCAACACATAGCGCCGCTTCTCACTAGTAACGCTCCCCATGCCGTGCATGGCGTTTTGTCGACCAGAAAACACGTCGAGTAATACTCTACGAACACGATCCTGATGAATGCCCTCTGGTCGTACCTCCATGGGCGCGTACGGAGTACGGGGTGATGCATGTTTCATTACCGAAAAAGGGTTTCCCCCGCTTTGTATTCCAAAGCAAACCACCATTGACACATCGCAATGCTGGGGCGAGCAGCACATCAAGCCCAAAGAAAAAGAAGAAGAAAGAAAGAAAAAAAACTAAAAACGGCAAAGATACAAGATACCAAAGGAGCCACTAACAAGACTCGAATACACCAAGCACAAGCTTGAACATCGAAGCCCTCGGCGAACAGGAGCCAACACACGCCGCGGCTGAGCCGAGGTAGATCCCGCTGCAGGAGGATTGTCACGCTCTGTCATCCCCCTTGAGCCAAGCCATCCGGTCCGCCATTCGTCTCTACCTCCGAAGAGAGCCCCCTGCCCTCTAGTCCTGGATCGGAGGACACTACGCCGTCGACAGGCAGAGTCGCTCACCCCTGAGCTCGCATGACCAGGACCAACAGGTTGCCGGGAGGGGACGACAAACACAACGACCGCACCAGGCAGCCGCACCACCGAGCATCGCCAACGCCGTGCGCCGGCGCCAACATCAACCGCAAGTGGCCGAGCATGGACACCACTGACGATATCCGGCAGCCACCTCCCATGCCAAGGCCTCGACCACCACTCCGTCGCACCAAGGTGGTGTCTTCAAGAAGAAAAACGACGCCGGAGCGCCGTCACCACCCAATCCGGAGATTTGGGGCTTTCACCCGGGACGAGGAAGGGAGGGCGAGGGGGGGATTGCGAAGCCGCCTTCAAGAAGGGGAACGACGCCGGAGCGCCGCTGGCATCGTGGCCGCAGAGAACAGCCAAGGGGTTTCCCCCAATCCATCCCCCGAGAGGAAGCACCATCGCCAGATCTGCTCCCAGGGCAAACCGGGAAGCCCCAGGAGCCAGCCACGCTCGCCGCCGATCCGCCGCCCACGCGGCCAGGAGCGGCGCACCCCGCATCTGCATCAGCCACCCGCCGAAGGGGGGCCGACGCGCTCCACCAGTGGCCGCCGCCACCACGCCAGGCGCCACCGCGCAGAACAGAGCACACCAAGCCCAACACGCCGCCGCCAGGCACCGGCCCCGCCACCGTTGTCCGCCGCCGCGCCGTCACGCCCTCGGCCAGCGCCACGCCGCCGCCCGCTGACCCCGACACGCGTCGGCCCTAGTGAGCAGGGGGAAGGAAGGCCCCGCCGCCGCCGAGGCTGACCGGGCTTCGCCCGTCAGCGCGAGCCGGCGGCGGCGAGGGAGGAGTCGAGAAGGAGGGGGGCCTGTTACCGGCGGCTAGGGTTTCCCCTCCGCGTCGCCCGCGGGAGCGACCGGGAGGGGAGGGGGGGGAAGATAGGTAGGTTCAATGCATGTTTCATTTAACGTGCATACGGCCGAACAGGTGAGCCCGTGTAGAATTCACGTGATGCTTCAAGTCAAAAGTTGCCAAACGCGCTGCTCGCGCCCATGCCCCTTGGGCCTCCCGCTGCAGGCGCCTCCCTGCTCGCAACAGACCAGATTTTCGAGCTCCTCACCATGCCGTTTCTAGACATGAAGCGCGGAGAGTCAAAGCACCACACCCTTCTCTTTCGCCACACACGCGCATGCGCCCTTGCGAAGCAGACATGACCGCCATCACGCCACAGACCACAAATGATGGCAAGGAATCCATGAATCAGCAAGGCATGACTAAAGTGGCAAAATTGATAAATTTGACCTTATTGCGAAAGTATTTCACAAACTAAACTGTTTTTAAAACTATTTTATACCACTGGACTTTTTGTGCAGCGCCCGACAGCAAGGCGCTACACTTTACTGTGCAACTCCTAGCAGCTAGGCGCTGCACAGTGTAGTGCAGCGACTAGCTGTTATGAGTTGCACAGGTGTGGCGCCTGAAGGTTATGCGTTGCACAGTAGAATACGCCGTCTTGCTGACAGGCGCTGCATATTAGAGGTCAGCTGGGTCAAATATTTTTCAAAGACAGTTTAGTTTGTGAAATAGTTCCACCTTGAGGTCAAATTTGTGCCTTTTGCCGACTAAAGTCCTTCGCCTAGGCGAGCTTCTAGAGCAGGTGCCTCTCCGTCGATTGACTCCCCCTTATCCTCTAAATTTGACCTTGGTGCCGTTGGTGCCGTTGTAGGTGGCAAAGGCGAGCTTGGCGAAGCGCTGCGCCGTCTGGGTATGACCGCCGTGGGGGTACGGCGTCGTCTCGGTATGACCGCTGAGGGGGTACGGCTCAGCGGTGCGGAGCAGCGGCGCTGGGTCGGTGATCACAGGGGCCCCCCGTGGAACTGCGTCGCGTCGTGGCCAATGTAGGGACCCGCAGAACTGGAGGACCTGCCGTACTGCGCCTGCTGTGACGGCACGTGCGGCGGCCCCGAGACCATCGTGTAGACCGGCTGAGACGACGACTCGGTCAACCAAGCCGGTAGCGGGGACGGCGAGGACAGGAACCGGACTTGGTGGAGCGGAACTCCTGCCGGCGAGGTCGATGCAGGGTCGAAGCTGACCGACGGTGGCTGCTGCAGCTGCAGCGGCTGTTGTGGCGGAGCGCCGTGCGCGGTGGAGGCCGCCAGGAGCGGCGGCTGCCACTGCAGCCAGGGCTGGGCAGTGGTGGCGAGGGATGGCAGCTGCAGTGGCTGTTGTAGGGGCCCAGCGAGCGCGGCGAAGGACGCCTAGTGCGGCGGCTGCCACGGCAGCCACGGCGGCGCGGAGGCGGCGATGGGCACTGGAGGCACGTCGGAAACCGGCGTCGGCCACTGCAGCCACTGCGGGGCGGCGGCGGGCAGTGTCCCAGCGAACGCCGCGGAGGCCCCTGGATGCGGCGAGTACCACTGTAGGGCCG
Source organism: Triticum aestivum (assembly GCF_018294505.1). Taxonomy (NCBI): domain Eukaryota; kingdom Viridiplantae; phylum Streptophyta; class Magnoliopsida; order Poales; family Poaceae; genus Triticum; species Triticum aestivum. Next base: position 25,506,580 of record NC_057813.1, on the reverse strand, counting down.
GCGGCCCGGTGGCGGCGGTCGGCGGCAGGGGCGGCGGCGGTCCGTAGGGGCTGGTCAGGTACAACTGGATTTCCTGGACGGCTGTGACGAGGTCGTTGAGGACCCCGGTGATCTCCTCCGAGGTGTAGGCGGTGGCCGGTGGTGCGGTGGAAGGCGCTGGCATTTGGACGGTGGCGGCGCAGGAGGATGCAACCAGCGGCGCGGACGGGGAGGGCAGTGGCGCGGTAGAGATTGGCAGCGGCGCGGTGGTGCCGGTCGGCAGCGGAAGCGGCGGGGTGGGCGGCGACGGCGAAGACATGATCGAAACTGAGCTACCTGATACCAAACTGTTATGGCGCTGCTAGAAGGAGGGCGCGAGAAGGCCGGCCAGGGGCCTTTCTGCCCACGGGCGGGCAAGAGGAAAGGGATTTCCTTCTTAATTCTTGCTTGATTAGATTGATACATCTCCTCTCTTTATATAGAGAGGTTTACTTGACTCCCAAGCAAGGCTTACTTGACCCCTATACAAGCGACCCTTATATCTAATTAATCCTAAGACTAGTATGCGCAGCTTTAGATCTGCAACGTGTATTTCCTTTCTTGTCTATGGTTTAATTTTGCAGGCACCTGATGCTTACAACACACACGGCATGGAGTTTATTGAGGGTGAGGAGTTTATGCCCTTATATATTTTCAGGTTTACAGATTTGTACTCCCTCCGTCCCGAGTCACTCGTTCCATAAATAGACGTATCTAGAAATAAAACTACGTGTAGATACATGATTTCTGGGACAAGTAATTCCGGACGGAGCGAGTACTTATCTGAATATTTTTCATTCCAGGGTGCAGATGGCCTTTTAGTTCCTGTCGGTTTTGGAGACAGACAGAGGTGTGAAAGGGAAAATGATGCATGCTAAGTATGCCCGTGAGAACAGTGTCCCCTATCTCAGGCATATGTCATGATCTACTCTCGGATGTATCAATTCGAATATCGAATCTCCCTTACAAATCTCAATTTGGCAGAGGAATGAAGGGGAACGGGAGGAGACGAGGTACAGAGTAGTTTTTTTTTTTTTTTTTGCGAAATGAGAAACACCTGAGGCAGAGGGAGACGGTTCTTAACAGTGAGTGCGTTGAGATGGCTGTAATTCACACATAAGCGCCATGAACTATCCTTGTTTTGCACAAGAAGAAGTGGTGCTGAGAAATGAAATGACCGTGGCTGGTTCTGATCACTCCCTGCCTCGGCGGTTCTGCAACTTGCTGCTTGATCTGGGTCTTCTGTTCTGGATTGTAACAGTAAGATTCACTGGCCCAACACTTGGCACCAGAGGAATTGTGTGATCGAAATCCCTCTGTGGTGCGGCGGCGCCGGTGAAATGGACCACGGTGGTGTCCACCCAGGCGCTCCGACCGCCATGACAGGCCCGAAAATAGGGCTCACACTTCAGGCGCCGTTCCATGGCATTTCTGTATTTTAGCCTAATCAGGAAATTTAATCGATTAATAGCCTGTACTGTTTATTAATTCCAACAAAGGGCGTTTGGTCTAGTGGTATGATTCTCGCTTTGGGTGCGAGAGGTCGCGAGTTCGATTCTCGCAACGCCCCCTCCATTTTTATATGTCACATTATATGCACTCTTGTTTTTCTCCTCTTTGTTAACCATCAAGTCTGTCGGCATGTTGTATTTATTTGTTACAAATTTTGCAGTGCACTTGTGAACGACCTAGGTTCCTTGGCACAAGTGTTCTCATTTTTCAAAATTATTATAGGCTTCCCGACACTCTTCTTTTAGTGGTATGATCCTTGCTCACAAGCTGGGGCAGTACATATTCTCTGATATTTAGATGGATCGTAGAACGATTGCCACTGACAAGTAGGCATCATCATCATCATTGATAACGACTCGGTGCAGAACGCTCTTGTATCTTAGGTTGGTTCTTGTCTGAATAAGGGTAAAAAAGGGACAACATTTCCTGCAAAAAAAAAAAGACAACATAGCGTGCATAAAGAAATCAATCTAGTGAAAATTAACAAAATATGCATACTCACCAACAGTGGACAATCTACTCTTATAAAAAACAGAGTTGGTGATTATGGTGTACCTGCCATCCTGCAATATAGGCCGTCTGATCTATATCTGACGAATACGAAAGAAAGTATGGCAAATTTGCAAAAAGATACCCGCACCCATCTCCACATTTGCAGATAAGGCCTTACGTCATTCATCTTTATCTCCCACAAGATAAACTACTCATATAAATGCATCTTGATGTTCCGTGCAGCGCACAAGTATCTTAAAAAGCAAAAATGAACGCTAGATAAACTGGGGTTAATTAGGCCATCTAAACACAAGAAAGCAAACTGTGTCATGATTCTAAATCAGTACATTATGTGCTGCCAGGACAAACGATTGTAACGGTTGGTGCAATGAAATTCACTACAAATTGTTTCCGACGACTTATTGAATAGTCCGTCTGTGGCATGATTATACCCATTCTTTGGGGATAACAGTTTCTCAAACAAACAAGCTTCATTATTTTGCAAACCGTGCCCAAGACATTACATAGACACCAACAAACAGATGGGTTGACATGGATTAAGGACGGGATATCCACCATGCTATAAACCCACATCTTATTTTGAATGAAGGACAGAAAGAGGGTATGCTAATGCATACTCTCATGACACAGGCGGACCACAGTAATGATCCATCACGCCGCAAGAAACTGTGCAAAATACATTGTTTCCATCAAATTCCTTGCACCGGCTTTATTTTTCAACAAACAAGCTGCGCCTCAAGCCTGCAGAAAAACAAGTGAAAACATGGCTTGTGTTATGTAATGTGTGCGTACATAAAGCTTTGTTACTTGATATACAACCCACTACAAATTAAATGTGTAAAAAATTAATGCATTTTGTTTAGTTAAACATGACTAAACTTCTACATCAAAATTGCTAGCATCAACTATAACCTATTTCTCTCAACATGCAAAGCATGTCACATCAGCATGGATCATGTAATGGAAAAAGTCCACCTCAACATGCAATCGTGCGTAGGATAAAACCCATCTCAACATACAAACATGCATGTGAATCTTCATTATATTATGATGCATATACATTTTTAAAATTATTTAAAAATATACAATAATCATATGTATTTTCAGTTTTAGTTCTCATATTATTTACCCCAAATATTCATCATCCCCATATTAATTAAATCTTAGTGAAATATATTGCAGAACATACCCACAACAAAGTGCCGGGTATCATCTAGTGTTGTTGAAAATAGAATGCGACATAATGCATTTACACTGCATATGCACAAATTTCTTAATTTATTGCATTTTTAGTAGGGCGCTCTCTAATGTCCTATTGTTTCCCTTCAAAAAGTAGAACATTACAATTTGGATGCTAACTTTTGAGAATTATACTTACAGGTTGCGGAGTCGTGTAGCGTACACGGATATTAAGTTCTGTAGTACCATCTTCCCAAGTAGAGGCAGGATGATTTGTGAAACTTATTATACCTTGTGCCATAATGAATTGACCAGTCCCACCGACAATGGACCACTGTCCACTTTCCAAACCCGCTGTTATGCCAATCACCTGAAGGGTAGACCCTGCAAACCTGTTTCATGTGCAAAATAGCAAGTTCCGCCAGCAGGTTAGAAGTGCATGCAGCTTTGAACAAATGCACAACTATTAATATGTGTATGTACACCAGTAAGTTGTGTAAAATCCTTAGCTACAAATATAATAGAGGCAAGCACATAACTTGAATGTCGCGGGTGAAAGACTCAAGAAATATACCGAGATAGTGAAACAGAGAACACATTACCTTCCTTGCCCAAACTCTATGTTATGAGTCATGTACCATCTATTATCCTTGGTCAAACCAGCCTGGACATGCACGCCTTGTGCACGTGCAACAACAGTATCTTTGGAATTCGTTGTCTCGGTAAGAGTCCAGTCATGGACTATCGTCGTCCCAAACCCAAAAGGAAAACTTGTTTGGAGCAAGGTTTCCTCATTGCGGTTTGGCTGGTTTGGTCCATCGACGAATTGGTGCAAGAACAAGTGCAAGTTAACCTCGGTCATACAAGGGATCTGACACCCCTGAAGAGGTACAGTCCCATTGTAGGGGTTAGAAGTGGCCTGGATTTGAGGTAGCACGATGAGTAGACAAACAAAGACGACGAATGGACTAGCCATGGTCATAATTGTTTGCAAGAAGGGGAAACGAGAGCTCAGTGAGCTAGTAGAATGGTGGGAAGTTGCGTCTCCCTGTGTTTTGTGAGACAATAAGAGGGTAGAGGTGCGTATATATATGGAAAGCTTGGAGTACTAGTGCCCACCTTGGGTGACTTTGTCTTAGACGTTTAATTAGTTTCGGGTTGGCATTCAACACCCTATGCAACTAGGACTTGAAATCCAACCAAGGGATGAACAGGAATGCATATGGATGGCTCACAAGTCCACTGGCAAAATTCACAAGTACAGTGTGTGAAATCAATTGTACATCTACTGAATTAAATGGCACAGATCCTTCTGAAAAAACGAATGGTGAGATAGCAGAGACTAGATCGAGGCCACCTTGTTCACAACGTTCCCACTCAAAGTTATAGCTCCTATAGGTTACGAACTTACGATGGTGTGCATGCATACATGGTGTGGTATTGGGAAGTGCGCGTGAATGGTTGTTCTGTTCACCGTCACGAATGCATGCCCCGTCTCGATCATTCACACACTTCAGCGTACATACTGCACTTATGTCTATGTATAGTACACTCATGTAGAGGTGCATGCATGCATTCCAACCTCAGCCTGGTGGAGCACGTATGCTTGCTGGACTAGGCCATGAATGAGTGCATGGCGTCTTGATAGTTCACACACTGACACTTTATAACAAGAAAATTTTGATTGCACCAAGAAAAATCAATGGAGTGCACAATTTTTTTTTAAGTTAATGGAGTGCACAGTTTGATTGTACATATAGCTGTTCTAAAAATAAAGAATAAATCTAGAGACAGGGCACAGTGATGTTTTATTAATAAATTGGTTGCATTATCGAAATCAAATTCCTCTGGACTAAATAATAACAAATCAAACAAACTCTATTGATTTTTAAAAAGTTTAACTCATAAAGGTAGGAGCTTGGAGGTGTCTCTGTCTCAAGCTATGTACAATGGTGCTTTTCTCATTGTAGAATGTAAGACCTCTACATATTTCAATATTTAAGCTTGATCAAGGAGTGCTCATTAATAAGACGCGAGTTACACGGTAGCACAAAATTAATACCACTGGATTCCAATTTCTATTAAGCGAAACTACATTGTATTGCATAATTTATAGTACTATTTTATTGGTCTAGTTGTTAATCAAAATCAAACCAAAAATATTGAGATACATGGAAGTCTTACATTCTATGGTGGATGAAATAACAATTCATCCAATCCCATTTTGTCAAATTGTCGTATTAACGGTTGTTCATGGGCATGAATGAATGACACGACTGTCTTGACTGTTCACACGGAAAACATCGCATTTATCATTCAGCTGGCATTAGTAAATGGTATGCCAACACTAGTACTACCTCCGTCCCGGTGTATAAGTCATTCGCGTAGTTCTAGGTCGATAATTTAACTATCTAAATATGTATTATATGTGACAAAAAATATATATTTAGAAACTACATCCGTGTGGAAATCTAGTGGTATACTTTTCATGACATATAACACATATTTAATTCCTCAAATCGATGACCTAGAACTACGCGAATGACTTATACACCCGGACGGAGGGAGTATTGTATATATTCACTATGATGCTAGCAATGGCCAGACTCTAGCTTGTGCATACTCACTTGACTTAACATACCAGATCTAGATGGGCACAACTTATCTTGTATACGAGTTTGTTCACCACATCACTGTCTTTATTTTTAGGGTTTGTTTGGTTCAGTAGGATTCTAAATGCAGAAAAAAGTAACTGAAATTATTTGGTTGCATCCAATGAAGAAATATTTTCAAAATAAATATGTGTATGTCATAGTTCTCATGACAACAAACAGATCTGTGCAACAGGTTCGTCTCCATGGAAAATTTTCACGCAAGTTAGTATGCAGTAAAAATATGAAACATGACTTTCAACACCCGGGTGCCCCTACACCCTCTATGAACAGTAAATTCAAAAAAAATTCAAAAGAAATATGAAACTTTGGGATATCAAATGATCAAACTTTCGATGATCTTGGGAAGTCCTAGCTACAAATAACATTCGAGGAGCCCTCGCCTAAAAAAAACAAAATCATGCTCAAAGTTTATGTGCACTTTTGGGCAGTGCTTTTTTTGGTGAGGGCTCCATGAATATGATTTGTGGTTGAAACTTTGCAAGAATATCAAATCTTTGATCATCTTTGATCCCTGAAAATTGCAGATTTTTTTTCAAACTTTTTATGAATTTACTGATCATGAGGTGTACGGGCACTCGGCAGCAGTTACATCTTTCTCTAAAAATATTCATATGGTTTCGTATCCGAATAATCAAGAACCTCCAGATGAGAAGTTCCTAAGATTAGGCCTACAGATTTATTTGCATGAATGAGGTCTTTAGCCGAATGTGAAGTTATGGTACACGGGCACCATGGTGCCCTTTATTTTAAAAAATTAAGAAAAATATTTAGACATTCCAATAAAAAGCGAAAAAATTATGTGGCTACCTGTATGTGTTCACTACGGATCTATGAAATTTTGTTTTAAAAAATGTAATTTGTAAGCTGTACAAAAATAAATCTGGCCCAAAAACAGAAAAAGCGGCCCATTTGAAAATACATATTTGTCTTTTTTTTACGCCACATGTGAACATAAAATGTTGTGAAATTTTGCATATACATAGTATATATGTATGTTTATGTTCACAAAAAATTTTGATTTTTCTTTGCAAAGTGGAAAATGTTTTTTGTAACGAGCACCATGGTGCCCGTGCATATCTTCCAACTTTAGCCTTTAGCCTCTTGTGACGCCCGGATAATTAGGCTACAGTAATCCCCCACTAAAGATGCCATGTCATCACATTACTGTTGCTAATCCTTGCTTGATCTAAATCATATTTCAAATTCAAATTCAAATTAAAATTTCTCAAACATGCAAAATTTAATGTTCAAAGCTTGGCCAATATTCCATAACTAATTATGGTGGTGACCCAACACTTTTGCAAAGTGTTTAAATAACCTTTTGTGAATATAACTGTGACTTCGAGAATCATTTAAATGCCTTTCCATTTATAAAATTTCAAAGAAACTCGAAAGCCTCCCAAACTTTTTGTGGCAGTGCTAGTAAATGCAAGATATTTATCTGGCCAAGTCCCACATTGTACAAAATACATTTGCTAGCTAAAAGAAAATGGAAAAAGAAAAGAGGCAAAAGAAAATAAGAAAAAAACCCTGGCTCCCCCTAGGCCTCAGCCCATCCCACCCCAGCCAGCTCGCCCAACTGGGCCAACCAGCCCAACCGGCCCACCTCTCCCTCTCCCTTATCCCCCACTCCCCCAAAATATCTGGACCGATCACCCACACTCCCCCCCACGACTCTCTCTCTCCCTCTCCCAATCTGGTCTGGATCGGGCTGTTCCCCCTCCCCCCCCGCCGCGTCCCGACGCCACCGTCGCCAAGGGCCCCCCTCGCCGGAGCCTCCGACGCCGCCGCACGCCGTCTGCCTCGCCATCCCCGATGCCACCCCGCCGACGCCACCTCACCATCACCCGGGGACCTCGCCGCCTCGACCTCTTTCCTGTAGTTGACCCCGCCACCGTCGCCGAACCGTCCCCATCCTCCTCCCCACCGGACCACATCGAGCCTTGCCGCCACCTCTGCCCTCCAACGCCGGTGAGGGCCGCGCCCTCCTCCTCTCGTCTCTACCCCATGTGCCGCGACCTCGTCCATCGCTCGCCGTTGCCACCTGACCCGCGCACCGGCCACACCCAGTGCGTGTGCCCGCGCCCGCCGGCGGTGCTCTGTCCGCTGCTGTTGCGGCCCACACTCTGCCTGCGCCCCACCTTCGCGCCTCGCCCCGCGGCCATCTCCGCCTTCCCCTCGCCGCGCCGGGGCTGCGCCTTTGCCTCCGCACACGCGCCCTGCGCCCGTGCCTCTGCACACGGTCGCTCGCTCCATTCCCCCCCGCATGCCGCCCTACACGGTCGCCATCGGCTGAGGCCATGGCCTCGACGACCCTGCCCGCTATGGCCTATGGGCCCTTGACAGCGGGGCCCCACGCCCCTTTCCTGTAAAAAAAAGAAAGAAATAAATATATAATAAAACTATTAATTAATTAGTTAATTAATTATGTTTAACTAAACTAATTAAAATTAGTTAATCTAATCTTTTAGTCAAAACCAATTAACCTTGCTTAATTACTCTGAGCCTATGACGAATGGGACCCATGCGTCAATTTGACTGGTCAACGGTCAACTTTGACTGCTGATGTCATGCTGACATCATGATGGCACAGTAATTCTTTTTCGTTTTAGCTAAATAATAATAATCCCAGAAAATGATTAATTCTTTGTAAAATCATATAAAATAATCCGTAACTCGGATGAAAATGTTTTCTACATGAAAGTTGCTCAGAACGACGAGATGAATCCGAATACGCGATCCGTTCGTCCGCCACACGTCCCTAGCATAGCAAACATTGAACTTTTCCCCTCCGGTTCATCTGTCTGACAGACGTCCGGAACCGGGAAAACTTTCCCGGATGTTTCCCCCTTCGCCCGTATCGCCTAACGTTGTGTTAGAACACCCCTAGCTCTGCTTGTTGACTTGACATGCATCTGTTGCTATGTATTTACTGTTTTTCCCCCTCTTCTCTCCGTTAGACCCCGAGACCACTGCTGATGCCACTGTGATCGACTACGCCGATGACGACCCTCCTTCTTGTCTGAGCAACCAGGCAAGCCCCCCCTTTGATCATCCTGATATCGCCCATTCTATACTCTCATGCTTGCATTAGATTTTGCTACTATTATTGTTTGCTCCTATTCTGATGCATAGCCTGCTTTTGTACCTGCTATTGTTACCTACCTGCCTATCCTAAACTGCTTAGTATAGGTTGGTTAGTGATCCATCAGTGACCACCATCTTGTCCTTGTTGCCCCTACTTCATCATCGACGACTAGGTCAACATGATCGAGGACCAGAGCCTGACACCTCACATCACATCACGTCCCTTTTGTTGCTCGACTCTGCAGAGCTACTATCGAGTGCCGAGGTGATCCCTCATAACGCACTCCTAATGATAATTCTGTAGTGTAGCTATTCGGTCGTTGTCATCGAGGGTGATTTCCTCCTTCACCATTTCCGATACGGCTCTGTCGTTCAACACCTCAAGTGTGAACCTCGAGGGTGGTCCATCTTATGTTCACCTTGATGATTACATTGAGTGGAATCCTCCGGGGGTGATTCCTCGGGTTTTCCCCTTGATGTTTGGACACACGGTTACCTTGACTTTACTTGAGACCTTGGTGAAAGTCGGGCGGGCCCGGAGAGCACCCTCAAGATTCTGACATGGCACGGCCGGGCATTCTAGGCCCTTGTCGTAAGTCCACGAGACGGGGCGACGGGGTCACTTTCGATCGTGAGTCTCTGCTCGTCTCGGCAAGCTAATAATACACTATGGTTTGGGTATTTGTTCTGAGTTGGCCTTTGACCTTTATGCACCAACCACCACGCGAGAATAGATATGGGCCTCGATGTCGTGGTATCAGCCGAAGCTTTGTCAGACGTCCAGTTCAGCAGTGCGGCACGGCTAGGCCGGCACCATCCTGTAGTGGTGGAGCCTGGTCCGCCCTGCTCGCAACGACCCGGAGTGCAACGGGCGATGGGCCCAGACCCCGGAGTGCTTAGGAGGTAGACCGGCGGGGACCTCTTTGCTGAGCCTAGGTCGGACTGCGACGTGTTGATCTTCCGAGGCCGGGCATTGACCCCAGAAAGGTGTGTCCGGCCAGAGTGATTGAGCATGTTGGAAAACGTGGTGCACCCCTGCAGGGCAGATTATCTATTAATAGCCGTGTCCACGGTAACAGACGTTCAGACTTATATCCTGATCTTATACAACTACAAATGGATACTTGAATATGTGGCTCCGGGATTGCTTTCTCGCAGGGAGTCGAGGAAGGATCTCTGGGCATTAATGTTACAACATGCTTGTTAATTATAAACTGCTATTCTTTACTCTTCTACATGCTGCAAGATGCTTGGAGCTGCGTGAAGATGCTAGTCTTCGATAGGCTAGGCCTTCCCCCCTCTATTCTGGCATTCTGGAGTTCAGTCCACAGATACAAACCTTTCATTTGATACCAGTGCATACTTAGTATAGATCTGATGCTTGCGAGTACTTTGGATGAGTACTCACGGTTGCTTTGCTCCCCCTTTCCCCCTTCTTTCTTCTTTCTGGTTGTTGCAACCAGATGGTGGATCCTTGGAGCCAGATGCCACCGCTGATGGATGCTGTTACATGGAGACCGACGACGACCAGGAGTAGTTAGGAGGTCCTAGGCAGGAGGCCTTGCCTCTTCGATCGTTGTTGTTTTTGTGTTAGCCTTCTTAAGGCATCCTTGTTTAACTTATGTCTGTACTCAGATATTGTTGCTTCCACTGACTCTGGTGTATCGATCTATGTATTTGAGCCCTCGAGGCCCCTGGCTTGTAATATGAACCTTGTATTATTTCTTTTTGTGTCTAGAGTTGTGTTGTGATATCTTCCTGTGAGTCCCTGATCTTGATCGTACACATTTGCGTGTATGATTAGTGTATGATCGAATCAGGGGCGTCACAAGTTGGTAACAGAGCCGACTGCCTGTAGGATCCCCCTTTCCAACTCCTTGGCCGAAGTTGTGTCTAGTCTTTGAAAAAAACTGATCTACTAACATGGCTGTGTGGCTTACGGGCCCACGTCGCCAATTGGGTGGTATTAGGATCTTTTATTCCTCGTCTATACTCTGAGAATCTGATCTCTCTTCCATTCTGGTTAACTGATTTTGCTAACAACTCTAGGTTCTCATAAATACTTTCTCCCGGAGAGCCCCTCACTCCAGATGATTACTTGGTGCACTAGAAGGTTCTGAAGATACTCTCCGAAGTTTTCTCGAGACCCTTGTTCCCTTCGTTGTTGCAATCCCTAACATCGATAAATCCTTATGTGTAACTACCTACGTTGTCGTTCATACCTTCATCCCCAGTTGCTCTTGTTATTACAAGATGTCCTAAAATACTCTTCGATGTTCCGAGGATCCTTTATGCTTACCGCCCTGTAGTCCTTGTCGCATGAATACCCCTACGGATAATTACTCGCTCTTATCGAGTATCCATCCATCCCCAGTTATTCTTATGCTTCATAAGATACTTTTTAATACAATCTGAGCTTTCGATGACCTCTATCGCCCATTGCTCTAGAAGGTCTTACCTGCCTACACTCTGGTTAATTCCATATGCCTAGCAGTATCCATCGACGTCCTTTGTCATTATCATCTTGAGTCTTTCGATTTGATATGTCTGTGTTGCAATAATCAATTGATCCTTATAGATTATCTTTCCGTCTCAGACGTCTTCCCGAACATGAGCTGGTTCTCGGCCAATCAAATTGCCATTGATTGTGCCCTAAGTCTATTCAACTTAACCATCCTTGGTTAGAGCGTTTGCTTCTGATCCCTTGATTTTGGAAATCGTAATTCCTTTGCATTGAACTCTGAATTAGTCAGTTGCTTCTATAATCTGATATCCTTGCATTCTTTCTACCTCTGGTTGAGTACTAATGCTCACATCAGATCCCTTGTGAACCACTAGATCCTTTGTGGGGTTCTATCCGACAGCTTCCTTCATATACAGTAACCTTGTGAGCGTTTCCTCGGATACATAATGCCTTTGGTAAATTATATCTTCTGCTTTCTGAACCATGCTCTACTCTCGGGATTGAGTTATTTACTCGTGAAGTTTGTGGTATATGTTCCTCAGATGCCCCGATGGGTTGAATCTTTGTCTTACCTAAATCCATGTGAACCCGAAGATTATGCGAGTTATATCTACTAGTGTTTCTTCGGATAAATTTTCAATTCTACAACTTCTTCGAATGCGAGAGGTGAATGGAAAGTTGTGCATTAGAGAAGTGAGAGTCGACCTTGAACCTTTGTGTTCATGCCCACAAACCCGATGTGGAACTTATCATGGAAGCTTCTTGTTCTAATAATAATCCCATTGTGATAAGTCCATCTTGTATCTATGTTGGTCCTTTGCAATCGTGGTTCCGACCATATTGTTCTTGTTTGATCCATTTATCGGACAAGTTAAAGTACTAGTCTTCTTCAGATCGTTTCACCTGTTCAGCCTCTACATTGATATACCTTCGAGTGTTACCCTCTGGTATCCCGAGAATATCACGGAACTACATAACTTCTTATGAGTTTTTCATCAGCTATTATTCTCGCCGATTCAAAAATTTCCACGGGTTCTGCGTTGTTAAACACACGAGAAGACCGATAATTGATCCAGGTCTCCATTGCTTTGTTTAACCTTTCTTGCGACCTAACATATCTGAGCAGTGATAATTCCCTGCTTATGTAAACACCTCGGTGTACAAACTCTATCAGTAAGACCTTGTTACTATTATTGATGGCATTCCGGTAGCCACCGATGGACGATAACTTTGCCTATTGGTCTGCCTCGTCTTAACGAGCAGGGAAATGGTTCTCTTTGTCCCTCGCCCTTGGTACCAACGTTGTTGCCAACATAACTGACATGTTGTCCTCTGACCTACCTTGCTATCATGACTGTGCAAAATGTAACGCCTTCTTGCTTTTAACCTACATGATGGGCCCATAACCCACAGTTCCACAGGATCGAAACCTGACTCTCCTGTACATCCCTGTCTTCCAAAATTGTTCCCCATGCTTGGTTTCGTATGTAATTCACGAGCCACTTTCTTGTCATCTGTTCTGGTATCAGATGCAATACTTATTCTTGATGCTTTGAACCCCCTTCATCACCTGTTTTATGCATCAGCTGGATGCCTACCTGGTTGAAACTTGTTGAACCTTCTTATAGCACTCTCGATACGTTTCCTGGTGCTTCTAACTACCGGATGCCGATCTTTTCAGACATCCATCCTTATAGCTTCCTCCCTATTCCACGCCTTAAATCTCGGGACGAGATTTCTTGTAGTGGAGGAGAATTGTGACGCCCGGATAATTAAGCTACAGTAATCCCCCACTAATGGTGCCATGTCATCACATTACTGTTGCTAATCCTCGCTTAATCCAAATCATATTTCAAATTCAAATTCAAATTAAAGTTTCTCAAACATGCAAAATTTAATGTTCAAAGTGTGGCCAATATTCCATAACTAATTATGGTGGTGACTCAACACTTTTGTAAAGTGTTTAAATCCCCTTTTGTGAATATAACCGTGACTTCGGCAATCATTTAAATGCCTTTCCATTTATGAAAATTTCAAAGAAACTCGAAAGCCTCCCAAACTTTTTGTGGCAGTGCTAGTAAATGCAAGATATTTATCTGGCCAAGTCCCACATTGTACAAAATACATTTGCTAGCTAAAAGAAAATGGAAAAAGAAAAGAAGCAAAAGAAAATAAGAAAAAAACCCTGGGCCTCAGCCCATACCACCCGAGCCAGCCTGCCCAACTGGGCCAACCAGCCTAGCCGACCCACCTCTCCCTCTCCCTTATCCCCCACTCCCCCAAAATATCTGGACCGATCACCCCCACTCCCCCACGACTCTCTCTCTCCCTCTCCCGATCTGATCTGGATTGAGCTGTTCCCCCTCCCCTCCCCCCCGGCGCGTCCCCGACGCCACTGTCGCTAAGGGCCCCCCTCGCCGGAGCCTCCCGACGCTGCCGCACGCCGTCTACCTCGCCATCCCCGACGCCACCCCGCCGGCGCCTCCTCACCGCCGCCCGGGGACCTCGCCGCCTCGACCTCTTCCCGTAGTCGACCCCGCCACCATCGCTGAACTATTCCCGTTCTCCTTCCCACCGGACCACATCGAGCCTCGCCGCCACCTCTTCCCTCCAATGCCGGTGAGGGCCGCACCCTCCTCCTCTTCTCTCTACCCCATGTGCCACGACCCCGTCCGTCACTCGCCGTTGCCACCTGACCCGCGCGCCGGCCGCACCCAGTGCGTGCGCCCGCACCCGCTGGTGGTGCTTTGTCCGCTGCTGTTGCGCCCCACGCGCTGCCTGCGCCCCACCTCCTCGCCTCGCCCCGCGGCCATCTCCGCCTTCCCCTCGCCGTGCCCGGGCTGTGCCTTCGCCGTCGCACGCGCGCCCCGCGCCCGTGCCTCTACACACGGCCGCTCACCCCCCCCGCACGCCGCCCTACACGGCCGCCATCGGCCGAGGCCATGGCCTCGACGACCCGCTGGGTGAGCGCCCGTGCCCCCGCCCGATAACCCGTGCCCGCTATGGCCTATGTGTCCTTGACAACGGGGCCCCATGCCCCCTTTCCTGTAAAAAAAGGAAAGAAATAAATATATAATAAAACTATTAAGTAATTAATTACTAAATTAATTATGTTTAACTAAACTAATTAAAATTACTTAATCTAATCTTTTAGTTAAAACTAATTAACCTTGCTTAATTACTCTGAGCCTATGACAAACGGGACCCACACGTCAGTTTGACTGGTCAACGGTCAGCTTTGATCGTTGATGTCATGCTGACATCATGATGGCACAATAATTCGTTTTCGTTTTAGCTAAATAATAATAATCCCAGAAAATGATATAAAATCATATAAAATAATCCATAACTCGGATGAAAATATTTTCTACATGAAAGTTGCTCAGAACAATGAGACGAATCCGAATGCGCTGTCCGTTCATCCTCCACACGTCCCTAGCATAGAAAATGTTGAACTTTTCCCCTCCGGTTCATCTGTCTGACAAACGTCCGGAACCGGGAAAACTTTCCCGGATGTTTCCCCCTTCGCCTGTATCGCCTAACGCTGCGTTAGAACATCCCTAGCTCTGCTTGTTGACTTGTCATGCATCTGTTGCTATGTATTTACTGTTTCTTCCCCCTCTTCTCTCCGTTAGACCCCGAGACCGCTGCTGATGCCACTGTGATCGACTACGCCGATGACGACCCTCCTTCTTGTCTGAGCAACCAGGCAAGCCCCCCCTTTGATCATCCTGATATTGCCCATTCTATACTGTCATGCATACATTAGATTTTGCTACTGTTATTGTTTGCTCCTATTCTGATGCATAGACTGCTTTTGTACCTGCTATTGTTACCTACCTGCTTATCCTAAACTGCTTAGTATAGGTTGGTTAGTGATCCATTAGTGACCCCCACCTTGTCCTTGTTGCTCCTGCTTCATCATCGACAACTCGGTCAACGTGATCGAGGACCAGAGCCTAACACCTCACATCACATCACGCTCCTTTTGTTGCTCGACTCTGCAGAGCTACTATCAAGTGCCTAGGGTGATCCCTCATAACGCACTCCTGATAAGAATTCTGTAGTGTAGCTATTCGGTCGTGGTCATCGAGGGTGATTTCCTCTTTCACCATTCCCGATACGGCTCTGTCGTTCAACACCTCAAGTGTGAACCTTGAGGGTGGTCCCTCTTACGTTCACCTTGATGATTACATTGAGTGGAATCCTCCGGGGGTGATTCCTCGGGGTTTCCCCTTGATGTTTGGACACATGGTTACCTTGACTTTATTGGAGACCTTGGTGAAAGTCGGGCGGGCCCGGAGAGCACCCACAAGATAATGACGTCACGGCCGGGCATTCTAGGCCCTTGTCGTAAGTCCACGAGATGGGGTGACGGGGTCACTTTCGATCGTGAGTCTCTGCTCGTCTCGGCAAGCTAATAATACACTATGGTTTGGGTATTTGTTCTGAATTTGCCTTTGGCCTTTAAGCACCAACCACCATGCAAGAATAGATATGGGCCTCGACGTCGTGGTATCAACCGAAGCTTTGTCAGACGTCCAGTTCAGCAGTGTGGCACGGCTGGGCCGGCACCATCCTGTAGTGGTGGAGCCTAGTCCGCCCTGCTCGCAATGATCCGGAGTGCAACGGGCGATGGGCCCAGACCCCGAAGTGCTTAGGAGGTAGACCGGCAGGGACCTCTCTGCTGAGCCTAGGTCGGGCTGCGACGTGTTGATCTTCCGAGGCCGGGCATTGATTCCAGAAAGGTGTGTCCGGCCAGAGTGATCGAGCGTGTTGGAAAACGTGGTGCACCCCTGCAGGGAAGATTATCTATTAATAGTCGTGTCCACGGTAACGGACGTTCAGACTTATATCCTGATCTTATACAACTACAAATGGATACTTGAATATGTGGCTCCGGGATTGCTTTCTCGCAGGGAGTCGAGGAAGGATCTCTGGGCAATAATGTTACAACATGCTTGTTAATTATAAACTGCTATTCTTTACTCTTCTACATGCTGCAGGATGCTTGGAGCTGCGTGAAGATGCTAGTCTTCGATAGGCTAGGCCTCCCCCTTCTATTCTGGCATTCTGCAGTTCAGTCCACAAATACAAACCTTCCATTTGATACTAGTGCATACTTTGTATAGATCTGATGCTTGCGAGTACTTTGGATGAGTACTCACGGTTGCTTTGCTCCCCCTTTCCCCCTTCTTTTTTCTTTCTGGTTGTTGCAACCAGATGGTGGATCCTTGGAGCCAGATGCAACCGCCGATGAATGCTGTTACGTGGAGACCGCCGACGACTAGGAGTAGTTAGGAGGTCCCAGGCAGGAGGCCTTGCCTCTTCGATCGTTGTTGTTTTTGTGTTAGCCTTCTTAAGGCATCCTTGTTTAACTTTTGTCTGTACTCAGATATTGTTGCTTCCGCCGAGTCTGGTGTATCGAGCTATGTATTCGAGCCCTCGAGGCCCATGGCTTGTAATATGAAGCTTGTATTATTTCATTTTGTGTCTAGAGTTGTGTTGTGATATCTTCTCGTGAGTCCTTGATCTTGATCGTACATATTTGCGTGTATGGTTAGTGTATGATTGAATCAGGGGCGTCACACCTCTCCTCCCCCAAACCCTCCGTGACGCCCTCTCTTCTCGTAGCTCCAGCTATCTGTCTAGGACGGGGGTGTAAGTCTCTATTTTTTTGCGGGAGAGCATGTTAAGTTTTTCGATCAGGTTCCTAAGGTCTTAATCTCTAGCTATTATTGTGAACTTCTCTCCTTTTCGAAAAGAGCTATGAACTGCTGATAGATATGTTTGGTCTTTTGGTGACAACTCCCTAAAGTTCTCCTCAATGAAGATTTACAAAGAACTCATGGGGCCAAGCACTACTCACTGCCTCTTCAAGATGCTCTGGAAAACAGCCTGCAGACTCAGATACAAAATCTTCTTTTGGCTCCTTCTTCATGACAGACTCAATACAAGGAACATGCTTCACTGCAGGAATATGTATCCAGAGGATTACAGTTGTGCACTATGTGGTGAAGCCATGGAAGAATCTATCCTTCATCTGTTCTGGGATTGCCAGTTTGCGTGGACATGTTGGAATTCAGTTATCCCCCACAAAGACAGGGGCATATCATCCTATGATGAGATTCTTCTTACGTTATGCAAACTGCCATCGGATATTGCTATGGAAATTGTTATGATGGGAAGCTGTAGCATTTGGTTAACTAGGAATGATAATATCTTCAGAAGAGCACCAATCCACCTCGACACCTGGAAATTCTACTTCAAAGAAAGTCTACAGACTACCATCATCAAAGCTAAGCAAGAGAAGGCCACAATGATCCATGATTGGATAGTCCAGTACCTATAATTTTTTTAATGTTTCATAAATATGGTATTGGGTGACCCACTAGTTTGGGCTTGTACTTGTTCTTTGTACTTTGCTTAATTAATGAAAATTACTGTAGAACGATTATTCTATGGTTTCGGCTCAAAAAACAAATAACAATCAAGAAGTTGAGATCATACGCTGACAGCGTCAGGGCTTCAGAACTTGAATGGTGCCTGCACAAGATCGGAGAAGATGTTCTCACGGTCTCACCAAGAAAATAAGAAGAACAATCCAGCAGCTCAGTACCGGCATAATGAACAGACTTCTCCATGGCCCATTGCAGCACCTGAGATGCGACGGCACCGACAGCCGCACCCTTGATGAAACACTTGGGGAACATGCACGCCCTCAACATGATGTTTGGCCTCGACACCAAGAAGGCGGTCATGGAGCAGAAGATCAAGACAAAGGTGGAGAAACAACAAAACCAAAACTGAGATTAGCGGTCTAGTTTCTGTCTGTAGATCTACATATACTCCCAATCTGTCCTGAAATTCTAATTCCAATTTTGTTTAACCCTCTCTTACTGGCCCCTCCTTTGGCGAGTTCATCCATTGTATAATGAATTAGCGCCTGACATTGCAGGTGCCAAATATTTTGTGACAGCAAAATGTTTGTGCTCCACAACAACTTTTGTGCATCATTATGGATAGAGGAAAAAAACATAGAAATATTGTTCATAGGAAAAGAGTCATGGCCTTTTTGATTCATAGGAAAAGCGGAGGAAAAAATATAGAAATGGGGAAGAAATCTTTAGTGGAAATATTCATCCATTTGATTCAAATGAATGACTAAAGAAAACATGGATGGACTTTCCCGTCGGTGTGAGTTTCAAAGAAACTACAAAGCAATTTTGCATTCCACTTTAATGTCTTTTTCATTCCTATCTACTATGTAAAAACAAGGGAAATGCCATAAGTTAACAACAATCTAATATTGAACTAAAACCACAACACTTATTTTGGATCCGAAGGAGTATTGTCTTTGCATGTGTATTAAAGTTAATTTGATTATTTTTAGGAATTTTATGTTTTTCCTTTTTCTGTGAATCATCACTCATTCCTGCAATGTTCCTGTGTTACACAATCCTCTGTTTTACAAACCAAAGTGAAGAAGGACAAGCTCCCCTGTCCATTCAGCTTTTACGTCCCAACTTCAGTATTTAAACCTTAAAACCAGAGAGATCTACCAGCCTCCTCGTTGCATTTGTACCCTGAAATTATTCATGGATAGCAACTGCTGTGCAATGTGGTCATTGTTTCAGTCTTGTTGTAAATCAAAAGTTATTAGAAATGATACCATTGAGAACTTCTATGTAAATACCATGGTAATATGCGCACAACAAAGCTGATAACTTACTTAGCGTACGCGTGGTAAATTTATTGACCCTGAGAATAAAAGTTGTTGAAAAACATCTTCCGATAAACTTCTTTTTAAAGAACATGATAATATATGCATTGCAGACCTGATAATCTTTATACAAACACCGCGGTAACTTTTAACCCCAAGGAAAAAAACTTGTTGCAGAATATACCCCATGATAACTTCTATGTAAACAACATGGTAACTTACGTACCACATGCGTGATAATTTACTTAGTCGTAACATGATTACTTTTTGACCCCCCCAAAAAAATCGTAGGAACATACCAACCTGTGATCTAGTTTTGAAGGTCTCGTCATGACAAATTTTTATGTGAAAAATGAATTTTCGATCTTACCGATGGTTTGGGCTATAAATATGTTCAAGTTCTCAAATGGGAGAATTTAGGATGAGATTAAAATTTTCATCCTCTAGTGCATGCATGCATGTGTATGTGGGGAGAAGGTGGAACGAACCTTTTTCATGCCCCAATAATTACTATGTGAACACACGATAACTTATTGATCATAGGTGTGATAACTTTGGTAGCACAAACATGATACTTTTTACTCAGAAAAAAAATCATCGAAACATATCAACATGAGATCTCGTTTTGAAGGTCTCTTCTCCTCCCACGTCATGATAATATACGAGAAAATTTAAGCACTGTAGATCGGGGGGGGGGGGGTATATTCTTTCATAAATAGTATGATCATTTAAGCACTGTAGAACTGATAACTTAGGTACAAACATCGTGGTAACTTTAATCAGGTGAAAATATTGTTGAAAACATACCACCGATAGCTTCTATGTAAATACCATGATAATATACACATCCACACCTGATAACATACATACAAATATCACGATACCTCAACAAGGTGATTTTGTTGAAAATATACCTCCCGGTAAATTCTTTTGTAAATAGCATGATCATTTAAGCACTATAGACCTGATAACTAAGGTACAAACACCGCGGTAACTTTGATCAGGTGAAAAATTTGTTGAAAATATACAACTGATAACTTCTATGTAAATAGCAAGATAATATACGCATCCACACATAATAACTTACACACAAACACCATGGTAAGCTTGACCAGTCAAATTTTTTGTTGTTAATAATACACCTCGGTAACTTTTGTGTAATAAATATCACTGATAACTTCGACCGGGTGAAATGGTTGTTGAAACCCGACAACTTTTGTGGAAATAGCATGACAATATATACATCCACGCCTGAGAACTTGCACACAAACCCTGCGATAACCTTGACCTGGCGACTTTTTGTTGTTGAAAACATACTGTGGTAACTATGTGTAAATAGCATGGTAATATACACACCGCAGACTTGATAACATAAGTACTCCCTCCGTTGTTTTTAGTTCGCATATAAGATTTGGTCAAAGTCAAACTTCATAAACTTTGACTAACTTTATAGAACAAAGTATCAACATTCACAATGTGAAGTCGACATTATTAGATGCGTCATGACATAAATTTTCATATTGTATACCTTTAGTATTGTAGATGTTGATATTTTTTTATATCTATGTGGTCAAACTTTTCATCGCTTGACTTTGACCAAATCTTATATGCAGACTAAAAAGAAACGGAGGGAGTACAAACATTGTTGTAACTTCTGAAGGGGGGAAAAGTTTTTGAAAAATATACCCCATAACTTCTGTGTAAATAGTATAGTAATACAAGCACAACAGAACTCATATCTCGTGTACAAACACCACAATAACTTCTGAACAGAAGAGAAAAGTTTGTTGGAATAGCCCCCATAACTTCTACAAACAGATCTGATAATTTACTTAGCCCAGGCGTGATAACTTTTTGACAAACAAGGTCGACGTGACATACCAACTTGGGATATAATTTTGAAGGTTTCCTCATGACGGATTTTTTATGTCAAAACAACTTTTAGATCGGAGTGGCGGTTTGAGCTGCAAAATATTTTGAAATTTCAAAATAGGAGTATCTAGGATAACATCAACTTTCATCTGTCCTAGTGCATTTGCATGTGGAGATAATGTTGGACTGGGTGGTAACTGACGTACCACATACGTGATAACTTACTTAGCCTAGGTCTGATAACTTTTGATCCAAAAAAAGTCGTCGAAACATACCAACACGGGATCTAGTTTTGAAGTCTCGTCGCAACGAATCTTTTATGTGAAAACGGTTTTTCAATCGGAGCAATAGTTTGAGCTAAAAAATATTTTGAAGTTCCATTTTTAAAGGAATCTTTGCTGACATCACTTTTTCATCTTACCTACATGGATGCATTGTTAATTGGGTTGAAGACGTGCACTCCATGCAGAAAAGAAAGAAGAGATGAATGCGTCCGTTGCATGCGCGAGAAGTGTTCGGATATGTTACTAACGTCCAGTCGGCAGGAAGTTAGCACAGTCCTTGTCAATTTATCTAGAACTTCTCTCTTTTTTCTCGATGAAACAAGAATCCTTTTTGTTCAAACAAAAGCGTTCTGTTTAGCCGTTGTTTCTTCCATGATGCATCTTCTTTAGGGATTCATCCAATGGAATCCCCACTCCCTTTCTTTTGGATTTCCATTCTATTTAGATATGATGTATGTGTAGATCTAATTCTTATATAAAGAAAACTTTCTCGTTTCACTTTGTCTCGCTTTCTCTAAAATCTAACGCAAAGTTAGGATTTGGAATTGGTTGGTAACGTGCTATCGATTTCTATCCGTTTGTACCGTGCCTAGGTAGGAAAGGTTGAAAAGATTAGATTTTTTTATTAGGAGGGTGAAAACTAACGTAATTTTGCTCAAAAGAAAACTAACATAATTTTGATGACGTATGAAAATATTAATTAACGTGATTGAGCGGTTTATGGCAAGGTTAATTAATTTAAATTTAATCTTTAGAGATTGACCGTGTTTGATTCTTTCACATAAAGACACGACTAAATAAGTTGTGCCATGGAAAGTTCTAATCCGCTCAGATTTTTTTGTTGTGTGAGAGGTGAGGCAAAAATAAACCGATGGGGTGATGGGAGGGGAGACGAAAAAAATCTGACGGAAGTGGGAGACGAAAAAAAACCATGAAGACTATCCTACTAAGTGAGACATTAGGAGTACTAGAAGAACACCCGTGCGTTGCAACGGGGCCACATTAATTTTAAGAGTTCAATATCAATTATGTTAATATTACATTTAATATTCTCATACATATCAAGTGACATTGACGACCTTTTTACCATCAAATTCTCACACACACTCTCTTCCTCCCTCCTCCTCACTCTCTCTCCCCCTCTCCCTCTCTCTCTCTCTCTAACACACACACATATCCATCTTATTGGGTACGGGATCATAATCCATCTATTTCACACGCACACGCGCTAGTGCATAACAATATGGATTATAAAACAGGTTCAAGGTAGTAACAAGGATTCTTCTCATGCATTAATAAACAAATGTTCTGCACTGAAGACAAGATAACCAATTCCCAAAGTGCATCAGAGCATCACAGAACATTACTGGCAAGATAAATGCACGACGATACACCCGACTCATTTAATTAATATAATTAAATTATCAGTAAATTAGTCACCAAACTGCTCGGATGAACCGGAACAGAGCCAACATATATCATCCTAGACAAACGCAACATCAACCATTTACCTTGGTACTTTAGGGACCGACAGGAGGATGCATGTAGAAGCGCTTCTTGCCTGCGAATCCACAGTCAGAGAGAGAAATTGGAACCCATTCCCATCACCAACTGATAAAGAAAGCATGTAAGAAAATTGATATCGGGCCAACTTGGATCTTCGGTGATTGTCCGCCGGTATGGAGAATTTAGGAGGGTGGGTGCAGGGAGTGGCCTTGTGGATGATGGATGGAGGCGCGGAGGGATGTGGTCACCGGAAGGTCGAAAGCGGAGAGGGTCGGGCACGTTAGGTGGAGCCGGTGGTGCGCGACAACCGGAGGCGGCCCAATCATGGGCGGCGAACCGACGATAGCCTCGGCCCATCTCTCGACACAGCGAAGATATAGAGGGCGGCACTGTCGGTGCTCGAGGCCGCCGCTCGGCACCATCTACATCGAGGGGAAAGAGAGGCGAGAAAGCGATAGGGTGATGCGGGGCTAGGGATTGCGAAGGAGGGTGGGGGTGTGCGATTTGAATGGATGATTCTGCCCACCGTTTTCTTGTACGTGGCGGTGGAGACGGCGGCGTCCAACCATGCAGGCGAGGCATGGGTCGAGCCGGGCACACGACAAGGAGCAGTAGCAGAGGCGGGGGCGATTTTTTGCTACTGAGATGCAGGGTGTGGGATTGATCGTTCATGTTCTCTTTTCCTTTTTAACGGGAGATGGATGCGATTTTTTCACGAGGGGAGAGATGCGACCACGTCCAGATTCCATAATAAATTAATTAGGTCCATAACGGGATTTCTTTACAATGCGTTAAGATTTACGTGTTAGTTTTCTTAATAAAGAAATGCACTGATTTAGGGATCGATTGATTCGGGTAAGGAAAGATAGATTCGTGATCTTTTGTATGTTAGGAAATTAGTGGTTTGCAACGAAAGAGTGGAGAGAAAAAGAACCAATGCGACCACGTATAGATTCCATAATAAATTAATTATGTCCATAACGAGATTTGTTTGCAATGCGTTAAGATTTACGTGTTAGTTTTCTTAATAAAGAAATGCACTGATGTAGGGCGCGATTGGTTCGGGTAAGGAAAGATAGATTCGTGATCTTTTGTATGTTAGGAAATTATTGGTTTGCAAGGAAAGAGTGAAGAGAAAAAGAACCAGTACGAGGGGGTGGTGGGAGGTGGGACGAATAAAAACCGGACGAAACTGGGAGGTGGGAGGGGGCGAGTAAAAACCGACGAAAAAAACCAACGAAATTGGGAGGTGGGAGGGAGGATGAAAAAAACCCAGGGGAGGTGGGAGGAGGACAAAAATAAACCGTACGAGGCTACCAACTGCTCCATTAGGAGTAGAGATTGTTTGTGAAAATAACATGCGACGACGACTTAGCGAGTGGATCCCCTTAAAAAAGACATAGCGAGCAGATTCCCTTAAAACTGGTAGAAATGGATACGATTGATGACATTGATAAATAGTGGTGAATGTTGGCATAATTTACTATCATCATGCATGGAAACGAATCATCAAGAAAAAGAATACTTCCTATTACTACACTCATAGGAAGCTTCCTAATCTCTGCTACCAAACAGTTTCTGCCCAAACAAGGAAGGAAAGTTATGGACGTGATTCGAAAGGAAACAAAGTTATGAAGATTAATTAATTTAGATTTAATCTTTAGAGATTGATTGTGATTGATTCTTTTACATAAAGACATTAATAAATAATTTGCGTCAGTATGGAAAGTTCTGATCCGTTTTGTTTTTTTCGTTGTGTGAGAGGGTGAAGTGAAAATAAACCGATGAAGTGGGGGAGGCGACGAAAAAAATCTACGACAGTTAACCTACAAAAAAAACCGGACGAAAGTGGTGGGATGAAAATTGACCGGCGACGACTACCAACTGCTCCATTAGGAGTAGAGATTGGTTGGTTCGATTTTTTTTGCGTGGAAGGAACTACCTAGGAGGTGGGAGGGAGTACGAAAATAAACCGTCTCGGCTGAGCGGGAGGTGGGAGCAAGTACCAAAGAAGTACAAAAAAACCGGGTGAGGTGGAACGAAAATAAAATCCGAAACGCGACCTACCAACTGAGACATTAGGAGTAGAGATATATATTTGATATGTCTTGATACAATCTAAAGCCAATCCACAGTTATCACACTGTGCCAAAAGTTGAACTCAACATGTGGAGCCTTCAGCCAGCATGCCACACCACGTAGACAATTCAACGCGGCAACGGTGAACCATTCTAAGTGGATTCACCTGCAGATAACACATTAACGTTGCGTACCACACGAATGGAACAACTTTGAATATTCCAAGTCGACTGCACAATGGCGTCTCCCCCCTCGTCCATCGTAATCCAAATGCCTCCAAGTGCACACACAAACGGCCGACGGCCGGGATAGCCGGCACGGCCCAGGCCACGCCTAAGGACATCAAAGACCCTGGTGACTTCCATGAACCTCGTGTAACTCCAGCCGGCGGGCATGGTGTTACTGTGCTAGTGTACCAGGCTCTGTCCCCGTCCTTCACAAACCACGACAAGTGCAAATCCCGCGACCAGTGGCTCAGCTGTGGTGCTCACCATCATCCTCGCCACCCTGTGCGTGTTCTTCTCCTTCACCGACAGCGTGCTCAGCCATGAGCAGAAGCTCTACTACGGCGTTTCTATACCGAGCTGACGAAGAGGAGACGAAGCAGCAGTGGGCTCCCGCCGTGCTGTGGAGTCTCCGCATCCGGCTCCTGACGCTAGCTGGACTTTATGCATGTTATCTTCACGGCGCTGGTTTTCCTCGCCATGGCATTCAGCGATGTGGGGCTTCACAACTGCTTCTTCCCCAATGCCAACAGGAACACTGAGGAGGTGCTAAAGAACCTGCCTTCAGGCATCGCCATCGAGGATAAGGCCCTGCCTATTTAACACGTACGCCACCCGTCCATCAAGGGTAGGACGCTTCCCCGAACTTCACTGCTTTATGACTAAACAAGATAGTAGAAGCTATATGATTAAACAAGATAGTAGAACGAATACAAATTGAAAGACTTGAGATATACTCCCTCCATTTCGATTTACTCGTCGTGATTATAGTTCAAATTTGAACTAAAACCACGACGAGTAAATCGGAATGGAGGGAGTAGCTTGTCAAATTAGAGTATGTCAAGTTCTGCAAAGTTTATTTTGAAAAGAAGTCATACATGGCTCATCATCTACAGGTGCACAAAGTTACATCAATTTTTCAATAGCTCCACTCCTTACATCTTAACATTCCTTATCAACCTCTGATGAACTATACACGTCAATGACAAGGTCACTCAAGTTTCTGTTGAATGCCATGCCTCTGGTCCGCCAAAAATCACTTTATACAAGAGAGAAAGAGGTTTTCATTGGCGCAGCCACTGGCGAAATGTTAGGTGAGACGAAACACTCGGCGCAGTCACTAACAAGACCTTAGTCGAGACAAAATATTCCAAATGGAAGTCAAAAACACGAGCACCCAGAAGGTTGCTCGCAAATTTTAGACGTTGTGTGAACATTTGTGTGAGTGGATCGTAGAATTGTAGTGTCAGAGTTGCCGAGGATGTGTCTAGAAAAGCAACCTTTGACCATCACGCATCACCATCAAAGGCATCACCTGGTCAACGGTGAAGCCATTGGTATTGTGTACTGTTAGACTGTATTTACATGTGTATATTGTAACGTTGTATACCACCTCATTATATATATATGTGATAGGCCACCCTTAGAGGGTTGTGCCGGTTCCCCCCAAAGCCTATTGTCTTACATGGTATCACGCTAGGTTACGTCCGCTTCCGCCTAAAAACCCTAAACTGCCGCCGCCGCCGCCGCCGCCACCGCCGCCGCCGCCGCGCCCGCCGTCGCCGTCGCCCGACTGCTATGACGTCCGCCGCTGCGTCCGGCTCCACCGCCACCGGTTTTCTGCCGGCCTCCCTCGCGGCACTTCTCTCGAGGCCGCTGGATGCCGCCTCCCTTCAGGCGCCGATCGGGACACGGAGCGTCGGCTCCCTCTTCGCGCTCCCGCCGGCTGCTACTTCGCCCGGGCAGGCGCTTGTGGCCCACACCGCCGCCGCCCCGTCAACCGCGGCTGTCGCGCCCTCGGCCACTGCGCCGCTGGTGGCGGAGGACGTCACGCTGGCAGGCTTCGCGGCGTCAACCGCGGCCATCGCGCCCTCTGTCACCGCGCCGGCTGCCCCTCTGACTGTCTCCACGGTGGTCTCACCTCAGCCAGTCTCCTCGATGGGATCGCAGCCGCCGCCGCCGTTTCACTTCGGCCATCTCATCACCATCAAGTTGTCGTCGGACAATTACATCTTCTGGCGCGCGCAGGTTCTTCCGCTTCTTGGGAGTCACTATCTGCTTGGCTATGTCGACGGCTCTCTCCCTTGCCCTCCTGCGCTGGTTGACAGCGTGCACAGTCCGGTCTATAATCCGGCTCACCGTGTCTGGACAGGGCAGGATCAGGCGAACCTCTCCTCCATCCAGGGGTCGCTCTCTCCGGCCGTTGCTGGGCTTGTTGTCTTCGCCAAGACGTCCCACGAGGCATGGACTATTCTTGAGCGCTCGTTTGCGGCACAGTCGCAGGCTCGTGTATCTGGGCTCCGTCGCCAACTTGGGGAGTGTCAGAAGCTTGACTCCACCGCCACTGAGTTCTACAACAAAGTCAAGAGTCTCGCCGACACGCTGGCCTCCGTTGGACAGCCCCTCACCGACTCCGAGTTCAACTCGTTTATTGTCAATGGTCTTGATGAGGAGTATGACGCCCTAGTCGAGATCATCAATGAGAGGGGCAACTCCACGCCCATGCCAGCACACGAGGTCTTTTCACGCCTCCTGCTTACTGAGCAACGAGTCGAGACGCGCCGATCCAGGGGCAACGGCGCCCTCTCGGCAAACGCCGCCACCAAGGGTGGTCGCTCCTCTGCTTCATCCAGGGCTCCTTCGGGGCAGTCACCACCACCCGCCTCGGCCCCTCCTCCTACTGCGACGCTACCAGGGGCTGGCGGTCCACGTGTGTGCCAGCTTTGTGGTCGCGATGGGCACTGGGCCTCGAAGTGTCACAAGCGCTTCCAGCGGGGTTTTCTTGGTCTCGGCAATGACGGGAAGGATACACGCAACTTTGCTTGTCAGGTCGCCATGGCTGATCGTCCGCCGCCGCAGAAGCCACAGGGACACACTCAGTCCTACTCCATTGATCCCCACTGGTACATGGACTCTGGGGCGAAGAGCACCTGACCAGTGAGATGGGGAAGCTTCACACTCGTGAACCCTACCATGGCTCCGACAAGATCCACACCGCAAATGGAGCAGGTATGCACATCTCTCATATTGGTCAAGCATCACTTCTCACTAGACATGCCAATAGGAGTCTTCAACTTCGCAATGTTCTTCGAGTTCCATCTGTGACACGTAATCTTCTTTCAGTTCCTAAACTCACTCGTGATAATAATGTGCTTTGTGAATTTCATCCTTTTGATCTTTTTATTAAGGATCGGGGCACGAGGGACATTCTTCTTAGTGGGCGGCTCTGCCAAGGTCTCTATCGTCTGGAGCATCCTGGCGTCGCTCGCATCTTCAGTGGAGTTCGGGTATCTCCGTCACAGTGGCATGCTCGTCTTGGTCACCCGGCCACACCTATTGTCCGGCATGTTTTGCGTCGTCATGAGCTTTCTAGTGTGTCTAGTAATAAAGATGTAGCAGTGTGTGATGCTTGTCAGCAGGGGAAGAGTCATCAACTTCCTTTTTCGGAGTCCAGTCGTGAGGTGAAACATCCTTTAGAACTTGTGTTTTCAGATGTATGGGGTCCTGCTCAGACTTCTGTTAGTGGTCATAATTACTATATCAGTTTTGTTGATGCTTACAGCCGCTTTACCTGGCTTTATCTTATCAAACGTAAATCTGATGTGTTTGACATTTTTGTTCAGTTCCAAAAACATGTTGAACGCCTTCTCAAGCACAAAATTGTTCATGTTCAGTCGGACTGGGGTGGCGAGTATCGCAACCTCAACTCCTTCTTTCAGTCGCTTGGGATCACTCACCGTTTAGCATGTCCACATACACATCAGCAGAATGGTTCAGTAGAACGTAAGCATCGTCACATTGTTGAAGCTGGTCTGACTCTTTTGGCCCATGCATCTGTTCCGTTTCGTTTTTGGAGTGATGCTTTCACCACTGCATGTTTTCTCATCAATCGTACTCCCACTCGTGTTTTGAATATGAAGACTCCCATTGAAGTTCTCCTTAATGAACAACCGGACTACACCTTTCTCAAGGTGTTTGGGTGTGCTTGCTGGCCCCATCTCTGTCCATATAACAAGCGTAAGCTCGAGTTTCGTTCCAAGAAGTGTGTTTTTCTTGGTTATAGCTCTCTTCATAAAGGATACAAATGTCTTCATGTGCCCACTAATCGTGTCTACATCTCTTGGGATGTTGTGTTTGATGAGCATGTTTTCCCTTTGCCAAACTCCCTGTGTCCACTACCGAGCCACCTGTCATGCATTCATCCTCTGTTGCTTCTGACCAATTTGATGATGTTGCATATTCTCCTCTATTGTTGCCTAACCATGGTGCAGGCACTGGTCGTGGGGCTCGTTTGGAGATTCTGGAAGTGCCATCTTCCTCTTCGTCGCCATCGCCTTCATCCTCGGCACCTTCTGTTGTGCATGAGGAGCACATGGCGCCCCTGCATGGCCTCGGTTTCCGTGCTCATGCACGGCCGATCGACGTCCTGGCCCGGTCGCCTCTAGCTTCTGGGCTGCCTTCGCCATCGTCGCGCCCTGCAACCCCGCCGACTGGGCCGGCCTCCTCGGTCCCCGTCTCGCCCAGGGCGTCGGGGAAGTCATCACCAGGCCTGGCCTCGCCCGCCCCTTCCTCGCCTAGGGTGTCTGGGCCCTTCTCACCAGGGCCGGCCTCGCCTGCTCTCGCCTCGCCAAGGCCGTCTGGGCCGGTGTCACCGGAGCTGGCCTCGCCCACTCTCGGTTCGCCCATGGCCTCTGAGCCCCTGTCGTCGGGCCAGTCTTCGCCATGCAGCCCGGAGTCATCTGTCCCGAGCTCGCCTGAGGTGATTCCTGCATCTCCGGCGACCGTCACGTCTCCGTCACCTTCGCCTCCGCCGGCTCCTGCTGCTGCTCTACGTCCACATACGCGCAGTCGGAGTGGCATTTTTCAGCCTAAGCAACGTCACGATGGCACAGTTGCTTGGTTAGCGGCGTGCATGTCTGCTGCTCTCGCAGATCCATCCTCTGAGCCACGCACGTATCAAGCTGCTATGCGCATTCCTCATTGGAGAGAGGCCATGGAGCAGGAGTATCAAGCGCTTCTTCGCAATCAGACATGGACTCTTGTTCCTCCACAATTACGGGTAAATGTCATTGATTCCAAATGGGTTTTCAAAGTGAAGAGGCATTCTGATGGGTCCATTGAGCGCTATAAGGCTCGTCTGGTTGCTCATGGTTTTCGACAGTGTTTTGGACTTGACTATGAAGACACCTTCAGTCCAGTGGTCAAACCTACTACCATCAGACTTCTTCTCTCTCTGGCTGTTACTCGAGGTTGGTTTCTTCGTCAGCTTGATGTTCAAAATGCTTTTCTTCATGGTGTCTTGGCGGAGGAGGTTTACATGCGCCAGCCTCCGGGTTTCTCTGATCCGGATCGCCCTGATCATCTCTGTCGTCTGTCCAAGGCAATTTATGGTCTGAAGCAGGCTCCTCGTGCTTGGCATGCTCGTCTTGCAATGGCTTTTCGTGCTCATGGTTTTGCATCATCAACTGCTGACTCCTCATTGTTTCTTCTTCAAAGGCCTGAGGTTACTATGTACTTGTTGGTCTATGTAGATGATATCATTTTGGTCAGCTCCTCTCAGTCGGCTGCTACTGCGCTTGTTCGCTCACTTGGTGCTGATTTTGTGGTCAAGGACCTTGGGAAGCTTCATTACTTTCTTGGTGTGGAGGTTACTTCTCGTGATGCTGGCCTTGTTATGACGCAGAAGAAGTACTCTCTGGATTTGTTGCAGCGAGCTGGGATGCTTAAGTGCAAACCGACGACTACACCCATGTCTACCACTGATAAGCTCAATGCTGTTGATGGTGTGCTTCTTTCTTCTTCTGATGCGACAGAGTACAGGAGTATTGTTGGTGGGCTCCAGTACTTGACGATCACGCGACCAGACATTTCCTATGCTGTTAACCGAGTCTGCCAGTATCTGCAGTCACCCCGTGACACTCATTGGTCTGCTGTTAAGCGGATTTTGCGCTATATTCATTTCACGGTGGCTCATGGTTTGCATATTCGGCCGTCTGACTCTGGTTGTCTTTCAGCATATTCTGATGCAGACTGGGCTGGCAATCCGGATGACAGGCGATCCACGGGGGGTTATGCTGTCTTCTTTGGCTCTAACCTGATTGCCTGGAGTGCTCGGAAACAGGCTACTGTCTCGCGTAGTAGTACTGAGGCTGAGTATAAGGCTGTGGCCAATGCCACATCAGAGATCATCTGGGTACAGTCCTTGCTTCAGGAGTTAAGTATACCCCAATCACAGCCTCCTGTTCTTTGGTGTGATAACATCGGTGCTACATACCTTTCTGCAAATCCGGTATTCCATGCCCGAACGAAACACATTGAAGTTGACTATCACTTTGTGCGTGAACGTGTCTCTCAGAAGCAACTACAGATCAAGTTTATTTCTTCCAAGGATCAACTTGCTGACATCTTCACCAAGCCATTGCCTTTGCCACAGTTTGAGACTTGTAGGCGCAATCTTACCCTTCTAGATTCATTAGAAAGTGGCTAAGATTGAGGGAGGGTGTTAGACTGTATTTACATGTGTATATTGTAACGTTGTATACCACCTCATTATATATATATGTGATAGGCCACCCCTAGAGGGTTGTGCCGGTTCCCCCCAAAGCCTATTGTCTTACATGTACGCCTTAACCCAGGTGCCCTTGGTGGGATCAGTTAGAATCCATATTAGACATATGTTGGTTGAGGTCCATTGAACCATGCATAGGGCGTCATTAAGCTTGGTCATACATCTTGTCCATGTCTTACCTTGTAGTTTGTCACCAGATGTCATTGGGCCCCTGATCGATGCCCTCCATTCCTCACTTTCAAGATCAAAGCAGAGTACATAGACCTCTTCCACCTGTTGTGATCCGGAGCCGGAAAGGAAGTGCATGACACCATTGACCCTGACGGCAGAGTTGCAGCGGGTAGTAACTATTTCTGGAGGGGACGGCGGGCCTCCACATGGCGCCATCTTGTAACATGAGAACCTTACAGTATTTGCTCTTGATGCAGACAACCTTGTATGTGTGAGACGGAGCGGCCCAGCCGATGTTGAGATCCCAGAAATATTCCCTGCTCAACTGGGTAGAGATCCTCAACACAGTCCCAGTGGCCAGATCGATCGCATTGACGAAGGACGCAACATCAAAATAATTATGGGCGATGCAGACGGGGCCGTCAATGCGGTAGGCGAAGGTGCCAACACCTGGCCTCTTAATAACTTTTACCAGATCGCTCCCAGGTCCCCACGTCCTTCGCGTCGCCCCCACGTCCCTCGCGTCGCCCCCGCCCTGGGCGACTCGAGGGCCTCCAACCCTAGGCACAGCCGCCGCCCCCTCCTTCTCCCCTCCTCCCGCCGCCGCTGGGTGACGCCGCCGGGTGAAACCCACGTGGCAGACGGCGGCGGCGGGGGGAGTCCCTCTCCCGACTCCCCTTCTTCCGCGGGCGGCGGATCTAGGCGGCAGGCGGCGGTGTCCTGCGGCGGCAGGCCTCGGCGAGCGGTGGCGGGGCGCGGGGCACGCGGCGGCGAGCCTCGGCAGGCAGTGGCGGCTGCGCGCGGGACAGACTCTGGGGCGGCGGCGCGGGCTTGGATCCATCGCGGATCTGATCCTGTGGGCGCGGCCTCGGCCTCCCCTGCTCGGCCGGCGGGTCTCGGTGGGGGGGGGGGGGCTTCTCCGTGCTGAGATCTGGCAAGCGGGATCATCCAGATCCCGGCAAGGACGGCGGCGACCCGTGCACGAGAGATGGAGGTCTTCGATCAGATCTGGGTGAAAACCTGCTATTGGCTATTGCCAAGGCCGGCGATGGCGACGTTGTCTGCGTCGTTCCCTTCCTGAAGGCATCGCCGTGGAGATGTTCAAGGCCACTCTCTGCTACCTCCGGGGGAAACCCTAGATCAGTAGATCGGATGACGACGGCTCTCTGGTGTCGTTTCCCCCCTGGGGGCGTCATTCTTGGAGGAGCACACGGACACGAGGGACTAGAGGACGGCGAATTTGGTGGAGTGGTGCTTCATCTTACACATTAATGGTGACGGATCTCGACGGCATGGTGCTGTGAAGACTCGGTACCTGATGCGCGGAGATGGACTCGTGCAGGAGGAGGATGTTGTCTGGTGTCATGGGGGCGTCGATGGCTGAGTGGCCAGACAAGGTAGAAGCCTCAATATGATCTGAAGGTGGACCTGTGGAAGATGGCGGCGACGACACACGAGTGCGTCTGACCGGATTGTGCCCCAGACCCGGTATGTGGCTCGGCTGGGGTTTTCGAATATGTTTCGGCTTCCGGCTTTTGATGTTAGGCTTAGGTGAGTGGTTTGGGTAGTGGCTCAGTTAGCACCCCTTCATCATTTTGGATAGGAGTAGCGGCATGTGTTGCCAAGACGGTGGATTCAGACACTTTGTTGTAATACTTTGTAAGGTCCTTAAGAATAATCAATAAAGTGACCGTATGCATCTCCCAGATGCAGAGGCCGGGGGTCATTCTTCTTTTTCTAAAAAAATTGTTCATTTGCCGCAGGTCGCTGCGGACTTTGTCGGTAGAATCAGCGGCAAATAGGAGCAGCCGCTCCGCATTGCCTCTGGACGTGCAGACTTTGTCGGTAGAATCGGCGGCAAATAGGAGCAGCCGCTCCGCATTGTCTCTGTGCGCGGCGACAAAGGTTGGGCCGGAGATGAGGGCGTGCCACCCACTGGACACGCACCGGAATCTGCAGGTAGACTTGTCCGGGACCGTGAGAGTATCTCGAAGATCACATCGTCTGGCAACGATGGCATCGTCGTCGTCGAGTCCGTGGTAGAAACAACCGTAAATTGTTGAAGGATGGACCTAGAGAAGGATTTCTTCGGCGTTGGTCGAACTCTCATATCGTTATCATATGCCTCCCCGTATATATTCTTTTTTGTTTTTTGAGAATCCTCCCCGTATATATTCTAGAGATTTGATGATGACTTCTTCATAGCTTGGTTTTGGCACGACTACGTGTAGGTTGGAAGTGGAACTAGACCTCGAAAAGGACTGTGGCTACAACACCACAGTCGATTGTATTGTACTTGGAATAGGAAGTTTGATTTATTTATTTTTTGCAGGGAAATTTGGCAGCTTTATTCAACATCAACCGCCCCAGCATCATCTGCCAGGAGGCTAGTTACAAGGAAACTCGAAATAATGTCTAACCAGCATTCTGTAACCTCCAAAGTGCTAGCTTGCTTCGCACAAAGGTGGGCAGAAAAATTTGCTGATCTACACACATGTTGAACAATGAAAGAAGAAAAACTACAAGCATGCTCCCCAATTTCGGACAAGATAGGCGCCACCACTGCTCGATGAGCCTGACGCGAGTTCCAGAGATCAACGATCTCCATACAGTCTGTCTCAATGACAACTTTCTCGTAACCCCGAAGCTTTGCAAAAATAACCCCGTCGCGAATTGCAAGTGCTTCAGCCAAGAAAGGGTCCGTAATACCTGAATACGGTTTACACCAGGCAGCTTTCAGAGCCGTGGAAGATCTAGCCACGCCTCCAACTCCTCCTCGCCGCGCTTCCATAGCTATGCTTCCGTCAGTGTTGATTTTTATCCACCCATCATCAGGTGGACGCCAGCCATGCCTTGGAAGTGTTCGGGCATGCTCCCTTGGCAATTCCAGCACTGCCAAAGACTCCCGAATGATCTTCATGCACTGAACCGGGTCAAGAGTACCCCTGTCGCGAGTAAGATTATTCCTGGAGGTCCAAATGGACCACATAATAGATACCAATCTTGCCTTATCAGCCTCTGAAAGTCTAGGATCACACAGAATGTCCTTTGTCCAAGTATGTGGGTGTAAATTAGGACGTTTAACACCCTACAAATCCGGTGCTGCAGTCCAGAACCTCCTGGCATGGTTGCGGTTTAACAGGGCATGCATCATATCCTCCTCCTCACTAAGGCAGATTTTGCACTTGCTAGTCGTTGAGATATGACGATACGTCGGTGTACTCTCCACTGGAAGTATTCCCGCATTACTCGCCACCAAAATACGCGTACTCTGGGCAGGACTTTCAGCTTCCAAAGCCGAGACCATAACTGTTTTTCTGTCTCTGAAGTTTCCTTGATCGTCCCTTCTTCTAGAGCAGACTGCTCGTTCTGAATCATTAGAGATCGATACGCTGACTTTACAGTATAAATCCCGTTCCTTTCTAGAGCCCAAGCCATGTAGTCATCACCCCCCTCCCCTTCTCAAGGGGATATTAAGAATTGCATATGCATCGGGTGGTATGAAAGTTTCCCTGATCACTTCAGATTTCCAGGTCCAATTATCAGCATCAATGATGTCTAAAACTGTGTTAATCTGGGCGTTCCCAAGCCTTGCAACAGGAGACATCCTGATAGTATTCGGAATCCACTTGTCTGTCCATATATTAACCGTCGTTCCATTTCCAATACGTTTGATCGGGCCGGAGTTCAAAGCTCTCCTTCCATGAATTATCGCTCGCCAAGTGACAGAAGCATGTTTCGGAATAGTGGCTTGCAGAAACTCGCATGAAGGATAATATTTTCCTTTTAGTACCCGTGCGCAGAGAGTGTCGGGATTCGTTATCAATCTCCACCCGTGCTTGCCAAGAAGAGCAGTATTGAACATCTCCAAATCCCGGAATCCCATCCATCCCTTTGCCTTAGGCCGTGCTAGCGCCTCCCACAACAACCAGTGCATAGAGCATCGATCAAGGGAGCTGCTCCACCAGTACTTGGCCATGTATGAGACCAATCTTTTACACACTTTCTTGGTTAACTTGAAACACAACATGCTGAAAGTTGGAATCGCCATAGCAATTGTTTTCAACCGCACTTCTCTGCTGGCACAAGATATCATCCTCTCTGATCCACCTTGGAGTTTGCTACGGATTCTTCCCCCAATGTGATCAAAAGTACCGCTTGTGATCCTAGCCACTGCCGTAGGTAGACCAACATATCGTTCAGTAAATGCTTCGACATTAATATTCAGAATTTGTTTAAGCTCATGTCGAAGTGGAGCTGATGTATTTGGACTGAAATAAACGGAGCTCTTCTCATTGTTCACTGTCTGACCCGAACATTCTTCATATATTCGTAGAATGTCATTCAATCGATGGGCAGTTTGAGCTCTAGCCTGCATAAAAATCAGACTATCGTCTGCGAATAGCAAGTGATTTATCCAAGGCGAACGAATCGCTCACCCGTATTCCTTTGTCAACATATACTCCTCCATACATATTCAAAAGGGATGTAAAACCTTCCGCACATATCAAGAAGAGATATGACGATATTGGATCACCTTGTCGCAAGCCACACGACAGGGTGAAGAATGGTAGCAACTCTCCGTTGACGCGCACCGAGAAACGTACCGAAGTCACACACTTCATTATCAATCGGACAAATTCTGCCCCAAAGCCAATCCTTAACATAATCGCCTCAAGATAATGCCATTCCACTTTGTCATATGCCTTCATCATGTCAAGTTTGATTGCACATACCACATTGCCCCCCTTCTTCCTCTTCTTTATGGCATGCACACATTCATGCGCAATTAAAGCATTGTCAGTGATCAAACGTCCAGGAACAAAAGCACTCTGTTCTTCCCCTATGATTTCATCAAGACACCCCCTTGCCCGATATGCAATGGCTTTACAAGCAACTTTGTATTGGACAGGACATAGGGATATCGGACGATACTGTGATATCTTTTGAGGGAACCTCACCTTGGGAATCAAAGTAATGGATGTGTCATTTAGACCCATTGGCAATTCACCTCCATTTAGAAAGTCCAATACAGCCGGGACAATATCATCTTTCAAAATTTTCCAATGTCTTTGATAGAATCCCGCTGTAAAACCATCCACTCCTGGTGCCTTCGATGGGGCCATCTGAAAAAGAGCTCGCCCGACCTCCTCTTCTGTGTATGGCTTCTATAGCTCAATATTCATCACACTCGTGACCCGAGATGGTACTACTTGTAACAGCTCATCCATCTGGTGAAAGCC
Source organism: Triticum aestivum (assembly GCF_018294505.1). Taxonomy (NCBI): domain Eukaryota; kingdom Viridiplantae; phylum Streptophyta; class Magnoliopsida; order Poales; family Poaceae; genus Triticum; species Triticum aestivum. The sequence continues at coordinate 25,469,462 of NC_057813.1, read as the reverse complement.
CTTTGACGTGTATAATGCTTGATAGAAGGCCTGAACTTCTGCCCGATCCTCATCCCCATTTGCACACACAGAGCCATTAGACCGCTCAAGTCCTTCAATCTTATTCATGCACTTTCGCTGGGCAGCTTGGGCAAGAAAATAGCCCGTGTTTCTGTCCCCCTCCCAAAGCCATGGCACATGAGACCGCTGACGGATCCAGATTTCCCCTTGTTTCAGAGCCAACCTCAGCTGTTTGGTAATTGTTTTCTCCTCTTCTATTGGTCCCTTCCCTACCGCTGACATCCTCAACCGTGCAAGTTTATCGCGCAACTGACGAACTTTGCGCGTGATAGAACCAAACTCCTTTGCCCCCCACACTACCAGATTGCCTTTCAATGCAGTAAGAGCATGAGTAATACCTAGAAGACCCTGACGACCTGCACCTTGCTGCCAATTATCAATTATTAATTTGCCATAGTCGACGTGTGTTTGCCAGACATCTTCATACTGAAATGGCTTAGGTCCCCTCGGACCCCCAGAACTGGCGCGCTCACAGACCTCAGCACACACAAAACAGTGGTCCGATTCCGTAGCAACAATATGACGAACTTTGATATGTTCAAACATGTTCATGAAAGCCTCATTCCCAAATGCCATGTCAAGCCTCGCTTTAACATTTAATCCTCCTGGCTGCCTATTATCCCAGGTATATATCATTCTAGAGTAGCCAAGATCAACTAGAGCACACTCATCCATAACTTCAGGGAATGCTCGCATTTGCCATTCCGGACGTGAGGACCGTGAAAGTGTTCGATCCCATCAAAGTTTCGTTAAAATCACCAATACACATCCAAGCCTCATGTTGGATTGCAAACAAAGTTCTCATGAATCTCCAACTATGATGTCTATCTTCAGCCCTTGGAGATCCATAGAAACCAGTCACTCGCCATTTTCTTCCATCATCGCCTTTCCTTCGCACCATGACATCAATATGGCCGGCACTATAATTCTTTAACTCTACGTCAAAGTCATGAGACCAGAACATACCAATCCCACCACTGAGACCCACACTGTTAATCGCAAAACATCCCTCGAAACCCAACGATGTCCGCAAGTTCTCCACTCTCACCGCTGCGATCTTTGTCTCCATGACAAACAGGAGACCGGGCGCTTCTTGCTTAACAATACTGCGAAGCTCTCGAACTGCCCCGGGGTTCCCAAGCCCCCGGCAGTTCCAGCTTAGGTAACTCATTTTCCCAGGTAGGGGTGACTCGCAGCCGCTGCTGAATTTTCTGAACTCGTGGCACTAGTAGAAAAGGGGGTGTTGGTCCAGGCCGGGTCAGCCCATTAGTCCTGGTTCAATCCAGAACCGGGACCAATGGGGGCATTGGATCCAGTCCGTGAGCCCCGGGGGCCGGCCGGGCCACGTGGGCCATTGGTCCCGGTTCGTCTGGACCTTTTGGTCCCGGTTGGTGGGACGAACCGGGACCAATGTGCCTTGGTCCTGGCCCACCACCATTGGTCCCGGTTGGTGGCCTGAACCGGGACCAAAGGCTTCCCTTTAGTCCCGGTTCAAGCCACGAACCGGGACCAATTAATTGCCTATATATACCCCTCGCCCGCGAGCAGAGCACTCTCAGTGCTCTGTTTTTCGTGGCCGGCGAGGAGAGAGCTTTGTGGTGCTCTAGCTCACCTCCTATGCACACGAGGTGTTCGATGGAATGCCCGAGCCACACTACTTAAGCTTTCTGCTCTCCAAACTCGACCTCCAAGCTCCATTTTCCTCAATATTTGTCTAGGTTTAGCGGTCCGTCACGCCCCGTCCCCGTCTTCACCGCCGTCGATCGCCCGCGCCGATCTCGTGGCCGGCACCACCGTGGTGAGCCTCTTGTTCTTATCTTCTTTCTGAAAGGAAAAAAAAATCTTACTTGTATGTTTATATATATATAGATACTTGTATAATTTTCTTAATTTTATTATTGCATCTTATATAGTGCGATGGTTTTGGTATCCGCCCCCATCGGCCCTCGTCCTGTCTATGATTTGGATGTGGTATATATTATCTTTTCATAACTATTGTTTATGACAATTATGCCGACCAACGTGACATAGATTTTATTTATCTAGGAGGTTGTTGAACCGGAAATTCCAACCGACCCTATTGTCGAGAGGTTAAATTTAGTTGAAGAAGAAAACTATTTCTTGAAGGAAAAAATTAGAAAAATTGAGGAGGAGAAGATGATATTGGAGTTGCATGTTGCGGATGTCGTGGATGATCACAAGATCAAGATGGATGCAATGCACTTGAAGATTAGAAAGATTAGAAAATATGCCATTCATACCGAGGCTTGGTATCATTATGCCGTTGGATCAGTTGTTACATTGGTTGCGATTATGATCGCATTTTTTTCCGCATTGAAATGTTTTACATAGTTTCAATGTATGGTTTAATTAATTTAGATGCTCTGCAGAGCTTTATGTTGTTAGATGAGAACTATGTATGTACTTTGGTTTTAATGTGATGATGAACTTCTATTAATTTGGTCACTTAATTATCTATTCATGATGTTCTGTAATGATTTTTGACACACTTAATTATATGTAATGCACGCAGATGAACCGGCAATGGATGTACGGTTCAAGACACACCTCCGAGTACATTAAGGGCGTGCATGAATTTCTCGAAGTGGCTGAGGAAACAAGCAGAATGGTTTTATGTGTTGTCCATGCCCTATATGTGGGAATACGAAGTCTTACTCTGACCGGAAAATCCTTCACACCCACCTGCTTTACAAGGGTTTCATGCCACACTATAATGTTTGGACAAGGCACGAAGAAATAGGGGTTATGATGGAAGACGGTGAAGAAGAAAAGTACGATGACAACTATGTGCCCCCTGAATACGGTGATGCTACTGAAGATCAAGAGGAACCAGACGATGTGCACGATGATGCTGCAACAGGCGAAGCTACTGAAGATCAAGAGGAACCAGACGATGCGCCCGATGATGATGATCTCCACCGGGTCATTGTCGATGCAAGGACGGAATGCAAAAGTCAAAAGGAGAAGCTGAAGTTCGATCGCATGTTAGAGGACCACAAAAAGGGTTGTACCCCAATTGCGAAGATGGCAACACAAAGCTCGGTACCGTACTGGAATTGCTGCAGTGGAAGGCAGAGAATGCTGTGCCTGACAAAGGATTTGAGAAGCTACTGAAAATATTGAAGAAGAAGCTTCCGAAGGATAACGAATTGCCCGACAGTACATACACAACAAAGAAGGTCGTATGTCCTCTAGGATTGGAGGTGCAGAAGATACATGCATGCCCTAATGACTGCATCCTCTACCCGGTGCGTACAAGGATCTGAATGCATGCCCAGTATGCGGTGCATTACGGTATAAGATCAGTCGAGATGACCCTGGTGATGTTGACGGCGAGCCCCCCAGGAAGAGGGTTCCTGCGAAGGTGATGTGGTATGCTCCTATAATACCACGGTTGAAACGTCTGTTCAGAAATGGAGAGCATGCCAAGTTGATGCGATGGCACAATGAGGACCGTAAGAAAGACGGGAAGTTGAGAGCACCCGCTGACGGTTCGCAGTGGAGAAAAATCGAGAGAAAGTACTGGGATGAGTTTGCAAGTGACCCAAGGAACGTATGGTTTGCTTTAAGTGCGGATGGCATTAATCCTTTCGCGGAGCAGAGCAGCAATCACAGCACCTGGCCCGTGACTCTATGTATGTATAACCTTCCTCCTTGGATGTGCATGAAGCGGAAGTTCATTATGATGCCAGTTCTCATCCAAGGCCCTAAGCAACCCGGCAACGACATTGATGTGTACCTAAGGCCATTAGTTGAAGAACTTTTACAACTGTGGAATGGAAACGGTGTACGTACGTGGGATGAGCACAAACAGGAGGAATTTCACCTAAAGGCGTTGCTGTTCGTGACCATCAACGATTGGCCCGCTCTCAGTAACCTTTCAGGACAGACAAACAAGGGATACCACGCATGCACGCACTGTTTACTTGACACCGATAGATATACCTGGGAAGCTGCAGGAAGAATGTGTAGCTGGGCCATCATCGATTTCTTCCGACCAACCATCAATGTCGAAAGAAAGGCAAGCATTTCAAAGGCAAGGCAGATCACCGGAGGAAGCCCGCCATGCGTACCGGTGATCACGTACTTGCTATGGTCAATGATTTACACGTAATCTTTGGAAAGGGTCCCAGCGGACTAGCTGTTCCAAGTGACGCCGGGGGACACGCACCCATGTGGAATAAGAAATCTATATTTTGGGACCTACCCTACTGGAAAGACCTAGAGGTCCGCTCTTCGATCAATGTGATGCACGTGATGAAGAACCTTTGCATGAACCTGCTAGGCTTCTTGGGCGTGTATGGGAAGACAAAAGATACAGCTGAGGCACGGGAGGACCTGCAACATTTGCACGAAAAAGACGGCATGCTTCCAAAGCAGTATGAAGGTCCTGCCAGCTATGCTCTTACCAAGAAGAGAAGGAAATCTTCTTTGAATGCCTGCTTAGTATGAAGGTTCCGACTGGCTTCTCGTCGAATGTAAAAGGAATAATAAATATGTCAGAGAAAAAGTTCCAGAACCTAAAGTCTCATGACTGCCACATGATTATGACGCAACTGCTTTCGGTTGCATTGAGGGGGCTTCTACCGGAAAACGTCCGATTAGCCATTGTGAAGCTATGTGCATTCCTCAATGCAATCTCTCAGAAGGTGATCGATCCAGAAATCATACCAAGGCTAAGGAGTGATGTGGTGCAATGTCTTGTCAGTTTTGAGCTGGTGTTCCCACCATCCTTCTTCAATATCATGACACACGTCCTAGTTCATCTAGTTGATGAGATTGTAATTCTAGGCCCCGTATTTCTACATAATATGTACCCCTTTGAGAGGTTCATGGGAGTCCTAAAGAAATATGTCCATAACTGCGCTAGGCCAGAAGGAAGCATCTCCATGGGCCATCAAACAGAGGATGTCATCGGGTTTTGTGTTGACTTTATTCCTGGCCTTAAGAAGATAGGTCTCCCTCAATCGCGGTATGAGGGGATACTGACTGGAAAAAGCATGCTTGGAAGGGGCTCAATAATATGCAGGAACGGATATTCTTGGTCTCAAGCACGCTACACAGTTCTACAGAACTCTACCTTGGTGACCCTGTATGTCGATGAACACAAGAACAGTCTGCGCTCCAAACACCCGGAGCAGTGCGACGACTAGATTACATGTGAACACATCAGGACTTTCAGCAGTTGGTTGGAAGCACGTCTCAGAGGTGACAACACTGTTTGTGATGAGTTGTACTTGTTGTCCAGGGGACCATCTTCGACTGTTACGATTTGGAAAGGATACGAGATAAATGGGAATACATTTTACACGATTAACCAAGATCAAAAGAGCACCAACCAAAACAGCGGTGTCCGCTTTGATGCAACAACCGAGAGGGGAAAGGACGCATATTATGGTTACATAGTGGACATATGGGAACTTGACTACGGACATGATTTTAAGGTCCCTTTGTTTAAGTGCAAATGGGTCAATCTGTCAGGAGGCGGGGTACAGGTAGACCCACAGTACGGAATGACAACAGTGGATCTGAAAAATCTTGGGTACACTGACGAACCGTTCGTCCTAGCCAATGATGTGGCACAGGTTATCTATGTGAAGGACATGTCTACCAGACCGAGAAAAAGAAAAGATAAGGAAGCGAATACATCATACGATGAGCCAAAGCGCCACATAGTTCTTTCAGGAAAAAGGGACATCGTGGGAGTGGAGGGCAAGACAGACATGTCTGAAGATTATGAAAAGTTTCATGAAATTCCTCCCTTCAAAGTCAAGGCTGACCCCAGCATCCTGATAAGCGATGAAGATTATCCATGGTTACGGCGCAATAAGCAAATGACACAAGCGAAGAAAAAGTGAAGACTTTCTCCCGCAACTATTATGATGATACCATGCCAACTTTGTAACACACGAGTATGATACCATTGTCCGTTTTATACATGCACATGCTATATGTGGGTGAATTTATGATACCATGCCAACTTTCAACTTTTTCATAGTTCATTTTAAATGCTTTAATTTCTTATGGTTCGGCCCTCGTAATAATTAAAAATAGCAACAATAAGTATTTTGTTGTAAGTAGAAACAAAATAAAATAAATAAAGCAAGAAAGAAAACAAAAAAACAAAAAAAAAGAGTTTTCAAATTTAAAAAGTAATGGCACTAACAGAAAGTTTATAATTTTTCTAAAACTAAAAGCAAAAAAGAATTAAAAAAATAAAGCAAAAAACAAAAGAAAATAAATAATGCAGAAAACAAAACAAAAAAACTGGAAATAATTAAAAATAGCAACAATAAGTATTTTGTTTTAAGTAGAAACAAAATAAAATAAATAAAGCAAGAAAGAAAACAAAAAAACAAAAAAAGTGTTTTCAAATTTGAAAACTAATGGCACTAACAAAAAGTTTATAATTTTTTTAAAACTAACAGCAAAAAGGATTAAAAAATAAAGCAAAAAACAAAAGAAAATAAATAATGCAGAAAAGAAAACAAAAAACAATTAAAAATAGCAACAATAAGTATTTTGTTGTAACTACAAACAAAATAAAATAAATAAAGCAAGAAAGAAAACAAAAAAACCAAAAAATGTTTTCAAATTTGAAAACTAATGGCACTAACAGAAAGTTTGTAATTTTTCTAAAACTAAAAGCAAAAAGAATTAAAAAATAAAGCAAAAAACAAAAGAAAATAAATAATGCATAAAACAAAACAAAAAGACTAGAAAATAATTCAAAATAGCAACAATAAGTATTTTGTTGTAAGTAGAAACAAAATAAAATAAATAAAGCAAGAAAGAAAATAAAAAAACAAAAAAAATGCCTCCTACTGGGCCCTCACGGCCTGAATACGACTAGAAATCCTACCATGGGCCAGGATTCTGGCCCGCAGTAGGCCCAGAAGGCCCATCAGGCAAAGCAGTAGCAAATAGGTCTGCAAGCCTATGGTGGAGAGGAGCTCGAGAGGGGTGCGGCAGTTGGGCTTATAAACCACTGCGCGCCCCTCTCAACTAGCGAGGTGGGACTAAACTTTGGCCCCGACGCGGGCAACACAGGGTCCTTTGGTCCCGGTTGGTGGCACCAACCGGGACTAAAGGGGGAGGCATTAGTCCCGGTTGGTGCCACCAACCGGGACCAAAGGCCGCCGCTTCCCGCCCTTTGGGCTGCTGAAAAGAGGCCTTTGGTCCCGGTTGACGGCACCAACCGGGACTAAAGGGTCATTGGTCCCGGTTGGTTTCACGAACCGGGACCAATGCTCTTGCTATATATACATCACTTAGGAAAATTTGACGAACACATCGCCAGTTGCTATCGACGCTGCCAGGCTGCCCAGATCGACGTCGTCCGCTGCCCCGACACCGCCCGCCGCCCAGACACCATCCGCGCGCCGCCCCGACACCGTCCGCGCGCCCTGTCGTGGTTCTAAGCCTGACAGTAGAGTGGGGGGTAGGTATGGAGAGGCAAGGTCCTAGCTATGGAGAGGTTGTAAACACAAGGGATGTACGAGTTCAGGCCCTTCTCGGAAGAAGTAATAGCCCTACGTCTCGGAGCCCGGAGGCGGTCGAGTGGATTATGAGTATGTGAGTTACAAGATGCCAAACCCTTCTACCTGTGGAGGGGGGTGGCTTATATAGAGTGCGCCAGGACCCCAGCCAGCCCACGTAGGAGAGGGTTTAAGGTGAGTTAAGTCTGGGGCGTTACTGGTAACGCCCCACATAAAGTGTCTTTACTATCATAAAGCCTACTTAATTACAGGCCGTTGCAGTGCAGAGTGCCTCTTGACCTCCTGGTGGTCGAGTGAGTCTTCGTGGTCGAGTCCTTCAAGTCAGTCGAGTGAGTCCCTCGTTGGTCGACTGGAAGGCGACCTCTTCTAAGGGTGTCCTTGGGTAAGGTACTTAGATCAGGTCCATGACCCTACCCTAGGTACATGACCCCATCATTAGCCCCCGAATGGATTGAGGCTTCGAGTGAGGAAGGAGTTGATGTCGTTTCCGATTAACCTTTGCGCTCTGGTCGTGCGTTGTTCTGGACCAAAGAATCTCTTCGTCGATAGTGAGCAACTTGTCTTCAGTCGACTCGATCCATTCTCTTCTTTCGTCGAGTGATCTTTCGGGCTTCGACGATCTCCGAGCGACGGATCGCGGGAAACCCCGCGTCTGACAGACTGATCTGCCGTTCGCGGATTCCGCGGGATGCGAAATTTGGGGACGCGCGCGAAGCGGAGCGGACCGCGGCGTTCGGATGGGACGGGACATAGACGCCTCGATCTCCGCGCCGCTTTCTTCGCCACGTATCCCGTCTGCATAACTGTTCCTGGATATGATTAGATCGACCGGGCCCACCTGTCATCCACTCGGAAGGGACCTTATAAATGCGCCCGGCGAGGATTTCTGTACTGTGCCTCAGCATTCTCTCTCTCTCTCTGCTCCCTTCGTCCCCGTCCAGCGCGCTCGCTCTCGCCCCCGCACAACTTCCCTTCGCGCATCTCGCCGGCAACCATGGCCAAGGAGAAGACGGCGGCGCTGGAACGTGCGAAGAAGGCGTCGGCGTCGGAGAAGGCAAAGGGGAGATCTACCAGCCGCGGCGGGTCCTCGTCCAGATCCCGCCTGCCGAAGGGCTGGGTCCAAGGAGACTGGATCCAGTCGACCATCACAGAGAAAGACCTCCTCGACATGGCCAACGAGGGCTTGATCCCTCATGGAGCTGCGAGGCTTCCGGGGAAGGAGTGGCAGCCCCAGCCAGAAGAGGGTGAGTGTGTGCTCTTGGCCACCCATGTTGATCGTGGATTTTCCTTGCCGCCGAGTATTTTCTTCCGTGGCTTCTTGAACTTCTTTGGAGCGCAGCTCCACCACTTTACCCCAAACTCTATTGCCTATCTTGCCGCGTTCGTGTCCATGTGTGAGGGTTTCCTGGGCTGTCGACCGCACTGGGGTTTGTTCAAGCATATATTCACGTGTCGCTCTCAGACCGTGAAGAAGGCGAGCCCAGGTGATGAGAGAACCCGAGTCGTCCAAATGTGTGGGGGTCTGGGGATCCAGGTGAGGAATAAGAGCACCTTCCCGCCCATGACCTTTCCCGAGTCAGTCAGAGGCTGGCAGTCGACTTGGTTCTACTGCCAGGACCAGTCGACGCCGGGGCAGTCGAGTGGACTCCCTCAGTTTACCATGGACCGAGTGAACAAGCCCTCCTCTCTGAAGTTGATTCCGGAGGAGAAAGCTGACGTGAAGATGTTGATGGAGCGCGTGGTGCAGTTGGTTCGGGAGGGAGTGACGGGCATGGACCTCCTGGAGGTCTTCCTCAGGCGTCGCATCCAGCCCCTTCAGTTCCGGAGCCACTGCATGTGGTTGTACTGTGGGACTGAAGACGAGACTCGAGTCCATCCAGAAGCAGTCGACGATGTCACTCTGGAAAGATGGATGGTAGCCGTTACCGGAAACAAGGATAACCCACGCGGAGCCAGAAGGATTCCTCCACTCGACCACAACAGCGATCCAAACAAGGTACACTTGCTCTGCTCTCCACTGTGTTCTTGTCGCATTCATTTCTGTTTATCCTGCCGACTGGTCGACTGATCCTTGTCTTGATATCTGCTAGGCTCTCACCGAGCTGTACTCGATGCCCAATGGGGCACAAGCTCCGACTGAGGAGGGTGAGGCGAGTGGGGGCGAGAGCCAGGAAGAGGAGGAATGGGACTCGGACGTTGCAGAGGATGATGACGACGATGATGATGATGACGGTGATGAAGATGACGTTGAGGACGAGGAAGAAGAGGAGGAGGAGGTCGTACCACCGCGCTCAGAAAGGCGGTCGAAGCTTGTCCACGACCCTTCGACTGAACGTGGCAAGGGGGTTGCGACCGTTGTTCAGTCGACCAAGCGCCCTCGGACCACCTCTCCGGTGCCGACTGAAAAGGCGCCGAAGCAGCCCAGGGCGGCCTCGTCGAAGCCGATCAAGCTCCTGCCGAAGATGAAGGTGTCCATCCCCACCATATCAGGGTAATCGTGCTGCTTAAGTCTTCTTATTTTGTGTGAACTTTGTCTCTGGTCGACGCTGAAGTTAGTCGACTGATCCTTTGGAGTTGCAGTGCTGCTACTTCTGAAACCTCAGCCCGGGCTGATGACCACGAGATGGAGGACGCAGCAACTTCGAAACCAGGTACTGTATTCTTAACGCCGTTCTTAGTCGACTGACTCGCGATCTCTGATCCTGATTCTTCTCCGTAGCTCCACCCAATACTGTTATCAATCTCCCTGATGATGATGAGGATGAAGAACCACTGAAGCGCAGGAGGAGTAGGAAAGCGTCCGCCAGTAAGGTGCCCCAGGATGTGACGGCGCCTGAGATTCTGATTGCGGAGGAAGAGAACACCACTCGACACACGGTGTCCTTCGCAGATCCATTGACGAGTGCTCAGCAGCCCTCCCTCTTCACGACGCACCACGTCCCAGAGGACCAAGCTGGCGCGGCGAAGGAAGCGATACGCCAGGCGGGAATCATGATGGAGCAGTTGAAGACCATCCGGGATGCGAGCCAGGCAGCTTATGACGCCAGTTCTGCCCTCCAAAGCAATGTTCAGGTCAGTCGACCACTGTTTGTTCTGTTGGATATGCTACCAAAAACTTTTCCTTTCCGGAATTTATAGTAGTCACCCACTGGGTGTGTCGATTAAACTCCGTGTTAGCGGGGGCACGCTGAGTGCACCCGCTGGGTGTAGTCCCCAAGGCTAAGGTCGACTGCTGGCAGTCGGCCTTAGGCTTTATGATGTCAATCTTTCTGTCAGTCGACTATGTCGACTGGATTTCACAAACCGGTGGGGGCACGCTGAGTGCACCCACTGGGTGTAGTCCCCGAGACTGTGGTCGACTGCTTGCAGTTGATTACAGTCTTAAAGAATACATCTCTCTTTTTTTTTGAGGTCGACTGGTCGACTTTGTCTTCAACAGAATTAGTGGGGGCACGCTGAGTGCACCCACTGGGTGTAGTCCCCGAGACTACGGTCGAATGCTTGTATTCGGCTGTAGTCTTAGAAACGTGTGTTTTTTCCTTTTTCACTCGGAAGTGAATTATATTTGACATTTAGTCGATTGGTTCTTCGCAGAACTCTTGTGATCTTGTGGCTCGCTACTCTGAGCTGGAAAACAAGCACACTCAACTCGAGCTGAGCTTGAAGCTGGTTCAGGAGAAGCTGACGAAGGCAAAGGAGGAGACCGAAGGTATGTTTGGTGAGACCCTGACGACTGCTTTTCCCCTTGCTTGTTTCAAAATCTGATCTTGCTGTAACTTGCAGGTAAGGTAAGGGAGGCCCAACAGAAGAAAGACCTCGAACTAGCTGAGAAGATCAAGCTTGCTGACGAGAAGTTAGCTTCAGTCACCAAGCTTGAACAAGACAATACCAATCTGAAAGCTGCTCTTGGGATCGCCAACAAGGAGGTCAGTCGACTAAAAACTGATAAAGCTGCCCTGACCGACCAAGTCAGCAAATTGACTGGGAAGAAAACTGATCTGGAGGCCTTCCTGAGTGGTCTTGCCAAGAAGCTGTTTCTTATGCTTGAAGGTAAACCTCTATGCTTGGCAAACATTTCCAATTGTGGTTTTTCCATTCGACCATCCCCTTGACTTAGTGATCATCCTTGCAGAATTTTGTCAAAACTTTGAAGAAGAAACTAGCCGGCTGGAGCCAAACCTCGACCCCGTCAATTCTCCGGTGAACGACGAAGTTGCCATGGATGTTTTCCGACTGGAGTCTCGTGTTGCAGCTGTCGTGGACTATCTCGCAAGGCTGAAGGCCGCCACATCTCGCATCGACTCGACGCTCTGGCCTGAGGAGACACTTCAGAATGACCTTGAGTCGCTGATGGCCCGCTTGAACACGATCCCTGGTCGAGTGCAGGAATGGAAGAAGTCCTCGGCTCGGTGTGGTGCAGATGTTGCTCTGTGTCTGGCCCGAGTCCACTGTAAAGATGCGCGAGAAGAGAAGCTGGCGGCCCTTCGGGTGGCCAACACCAAGAAGCACGACTTCAGGTCCTTTATGGAAACTTTCCTTGCAGCTGCCACTCGGATCGCCGACGGAATTGACCTTGATGAATTCGTTGCACCTTCCAGCCCTCCACAGGAGGGGTAAAAAACTTCTTCTGGCTCGACGCTTTAAATTTGCCTCGGTATGCCGAGTGGAATTGTAACCGATAAACCTTAACAGGCTTAACGCCTGAGCACTTTCGGTTCCTTTAGATATCGATTCAAACTTGAATTTGGTGCTTGAATACGATTGCCTTTGGCTCGAAATGTCTTTTGCAGGTTCAAAGCAAGGCGCCTTTACTGCAATCGACTTATTCTTTAGTCCACTTAGGCGAGCACTGGGCTGCGGCTAAGCCTCCGAGTGGAAGCCCGGCTTACCACTCGGTAGGATTTCTATAACTTAGGCGAGCACTGGGCTGCAGCTAAGCCCCCGAGTGAGAGGTTTACTCTTCACTCGGTAGGATTTTGATAACTTAGGCTAGCACTGGCTGCAGCTAAGCCTCCGAGTGAGAGGGTTGCTCTTCACTCGGTAGGATTTTTATAACTTAGGCGAGTGCTTGGACTGCAGCTAAGCCCGAGTGAGAGGGTTGCTCTTCACTCGGTAGGATTTTTGTAACTTAGGCGAGTGCTTGGACTGCAGCTAAGCCCGAGTGAGAGGGTTGCTCTTCACTCGGTAGGATTTTTATAACTTAGGCGAGCTTGGACTGCAGCTAAGCCCCGAGTGAGAGGGTTGCTCTTCACTCGGTAGGATTTTTATAACTTAGGCGAGGGACTGCAGCTAAGCCCCGAGTGAGAGTTGCTTCACTCGGTAGGATTTTTAACTTAGGCGAGCGGCTGCAGCTAAGCCCCGAGTGAGAGGTTGCTCTTCACTCGGTAGGATTTTTATAACTTAGGCGAGTGCTTGGACTGCAGCTAAGCCCCGAGTGAGGGTTGCTCTTCACTCGGTAGGATTTTGATAACTTAGGCGACTTGGACTGCAGCTAAGCTCCGAGTGAGAGGTTTGCTCTTCACTCGGTAGGATTTTATAACTTAGGCGAGTGCTTGGACTGCAGCTAAGCCTCCGAGTGAGAGGGTCGCTCTTCACTCGGTAGGATTTTTGCAACTTAGGCGAGCACAGGGCTGCAGCTAAGCCTCCGAGTGAGAGGTTTGCTCTTCACTCGGTAGGATTTTATAACTTAGGCGAGCACAGGGCTGCAGCTAAGCCCCCGAGTGAAAGTCTGGCTTACCACTTGGTAGGATTTTTGTAACTTAGGCGAAACGGATTCGCAGCTAAGCCTCCGAGTGAGAGTCTGGCTCACTACTCGGTAGGATTTTTGTAACTTAGGCGAAACGGATTCGCAGCTAAGCCTCCGAGTGAGAGTCTGGCTCACTACTCAGTAGGATTTTTACAAACTTAGGCGAAACGGATTCGCGGCTAAGTCACCCACTGAGGGGGAATTTTATTGGACAAAAATAAAAAGTGACAGAAATTATGGAGGAACTATGACACTATTATTTTGAGGTCCATGAACTACAGAAGTACTTTATTGCCACTCATCCGAGTGATAAAACTTAAGTATAAAATGGGCGGAGTAGTTCCGCGTTCCAAGCCCGGGGCTCGTCGATATTATGCTCGACGTTGTAAAGACGGTACGCCCCGTTGTGAAGAACCTTGGTGACGATGAAGGGACCTTCCCAAGAAGGAGCAAGCTTGTGTGGTTTGTGCTGATCCACTCGGAGAACTAAATCTCCTTCCTGGAAGGCTCGACCTCTCACATTTCTGGCGTGGAAACGACGCAAATCTTGTTGGTAGATGGTCGACCGGATCAGAGCCATCTCCCTTTCTTCCTCTAAAAGGTCGACTGCGTCCTGCCGCGCTTGTTCAGCCTCTGCTTCGTTGTAGATTTCAACTCGAGGAGCATTGTGGAGAAGATCACTCGGCAAGACTGCTTCAGCTCCGTAGACCAAGAAGAATGGAGTTCTTCCGGTCGACCGATTAGGTGTGGTCCGCAGCCCCCAAAGCACTGAGGGAAGTTCGTCGACCCAAGCTCCAGCCGCGTGTTTGAGATCACGCATCAGTCGAGGCTTCAATCCCTTAAGAATCAGTCCATTAGCTCGCTCTGCTTGTCCATTCGACTGCGGATGGGCGACTGAAGCGTAGTCGACCCGTGTGCCTTGGGAGTTGCAGAAATCTCTGAATTCCTCCGAGTCAAAGTTCGACCCATTATCCGTAATGATGCTGTGCGGGACTCCATATCTGAATATTAGTTCCCTGATGAAGCTAACAGCAGTACCGGTGTCAAGGTTCTTGATTGGTTTAGCCTCGATCCACTTGGTGAACTTGTCGACTGCCACCAGTACATGCGTGAAGCCACTTCGTCCTGTTCTCAAAGGACCGACCATGTCCAGTCCCCATACTGCGAAAGGCCAGACGAGTGGGATGGTCTTCAGAGCCGACGCAGGCTTGTGCGACATATTCGAGTAGAACTGACATCCCTCGCACTTATCCACTATCTCTTTTGCCATCTCATTCGCCTTTGGCCAGTAAAATCCGGCTCGGTATGCTTTGGCCACGATGGTCCGAGAGGACGCATGATGACCACAGGTCCCCGAGTGGATATCATTGAGGATGAGTCGACCTTCTTCTGGTGTTATGCACTTCTGACCAACTCCAGTCGCGCTTTCTCTGTATAATTGTCCTTTGATTACGGTAAAGGCCTTAGATCGACGGACGATCTGTCGAGCCTCTTCCTCATCCTCCGGAAGCTCTTTTCTCAGGATATATGCGACATACGGAACTGTCCAGTCGGGAATGACCACCAAAACCTCCATGATCAAGTCGACCACCGCTGGGACTTCAACTCAGTCGGATCTGTGGCACTCTTGGGCTGTGGAGTTTCTTCGGTGAAAGGATCTTCTTTGACTGACGGAGTGTGTATATGCTCCAAGAACACACCACTCGGAATGGCTTCTCTCTTGGAACCTATCTTTGCTAGATCATCAGCTGCTTGATTTTTCAGTCGGGGTATATGATGGAGCTCCAACCCCTCGAACTTCTTTTCCAGCTTCCTCACTGCACTGCAGTATCCAGTCATGGCTGGGCTTCTCACGTCCCACTCTTTCATCACCTGGTTGACCACTAAATCCGAGTCGCCATAGACCATCAGGCGACGGACGCCGAGTGAAATGGCCATGCGCAACCCATATAAGAGGGCCTCATATTCTGCCTCATTGTTGGAGGAATCAAAGTGAATCTGGAGCACATATCTGAGCTTATCTCCTCTGGGGGAAACCAGGACAACCCCAGCACCGGAACCATTCAACATCTTAGAGCCATCAAAGAACATGGTCCAATGCTCCGAGTGAACTTCAGTCGGCTGCTGTTGTTCAATCCACTCGGCGAGGAAATCTGCTATTGCCTGGGACTTAATGGCTTTCTTTGCCTCAAACTTGATATCAAGGGGAAGAAGTTCAATCGCCCATTTGGCCACTCGACCAGTTGCATCTCTGTTGTGCAAAATCTCTGATAGTGGAGCGTCGCTGACGACTGTGATGGAATGATCAGAAAAATAATGAGCAACCTTCTTTGTGGTCATGTATATTCCATACACAAGCTTCTGATAATGAGGATATCTCTGCTTGGATGGAGTCAAGACTTCAGACAAATAATACACTGGGCGCTGAACTTTGAGAGCTTTTCCTTCTTCTTCCCGCTCGACCGTAAGCACAGTACTGACGACTTGTCCTGTGGCTGCGATATAGAGCAACAGAGGCTCTTTGCTGATTGGAGCAGCAAGCACCGGCTGGGTGGAGAGCAGAGCTTTTAGCTCGGCAAACGCTGCATCAGCTTCTGGAGTCCACTCGAACTTGTCTGTCTTCTTCATCAGTCGGTAAAGAGGCAATGCCTTTTCACCGAGTCGTGAGATGAATCGACTTAATGCGGCCAAGCATCCAGTAAGCTTCTGGACATCGTGCACTCGCACAGGGCGTTTCATTCGGAGAATAGTGCCAATCTTCTCTGGGTTAGCGTCGATTCCCCGTTCGGAAACGAGAAAACCGAGTAACTTGCCACCAGGAACTCCAAATGTGCACTTTGATGGATTGAGCTTGATATCATATCTTCTGAGGTTGGCAAATGTTTCGGCGAGATCAGCGAGCAGGTCGGAACCTTTTCGTGACTTGACAACGATATCATCCATATATGCTTCCACATTCCGACTGATTTGAGTGAGTAGACACTTCTGAATCATTCGCATAAATGTGGCTCCGGCATTCTTGAGGCCGAATGGCATGGTGATATAGCAGAAGCACCCGAATGGAGTGATGAAAGCTGTTTTTACCTCGTCGGGTCCGTACAGACGGATCTGGTGGTACCCGGAGTAGGCATCTAAAAAAGATAGCCTCTCGCATCCCGCGGTCGAGTCAACAATTTGATCTATGCGAGGGAGAGGAAAATGATCTTTCGGGCAGGCCCGGTTGATGTGCTTGAAATCAATGCACATTCGGAGCGACTTGTCCTTCTTAGGAACCATGACGACATTAGCGAGCCACTCGGAGTGGTATATCTCTCGGATAAATCCTGCCGCCAACAGTCGAGCCACTTCTTCACCAATGGCTTTTCTCTTCTGGACGGCGGACCGCCGAAGATGCTCTTTGACTGGTTTTGCAGATGAGTCGACTCTTAGGCGATGCTCAGCCAGTCCCCTGGGAACACCTGGCATGTCAGCGGGCTTCCATGCAAAAATGTCCCAGTTCTCACGGAGGAACTGGATGAGCGCTTCTTCCTATTTTGGGTCGAGTGTTGTGGAGATGCGGGTCGGAGCTGCATCGGGGTCGGTCGGGTGAATGTGAACAGGCTTCGTCTCACCGGACGACTGGAATGCAGACTCTGTGGCGGGTTTCTTTGATCGCAGCAAGTCACTCGGATCTGCATTTTGCTTGTATTCTTCGAACTCGACCGCTGTCACCTGGGAATCGGCAATCTTGGAGCCCTTCTGAAAGCACTCTTCTGCCTTTTTCCGATCACCGGTGACAGTGATCACTCCTTTGGGGCCGGGCATCTTCAATTTGAGGTACACGTAACATGGTCGAGCCATGAACCGTGCGTAAGCTGGTCTCCCCAAAATGGCATGATATGCACTCTGAAAATCCACGACCTCAAACGTCAACTTTTCTTTGCGAAAATGTTTCGAATCACCAAACACCACGTCCAAAGCTATTTGGCCGAGTGACTCGGCTTTCTTCCCTGGTATAACTCCATGAAAGCTCATGTTACTAGTGCTCAGTCGGGACATCGGAATGCCCATTCCTTTCAGTGTGTCTGCATACAACAAATTCAGCCCGCTTCCACCATCCATCAGCACCTTTGTCAGTCGAGTGCCTTCGACAACTGGATCGACCACCAAAGCTTGCCTCCCAGGGGTGGCAATATGAGTCGGGTGATCAGATTGGTCGAATGTGATGGGTATTTGAGACCATTTCAGATAATTTGCTTTTGCTGGGGCAACCATGTTCACCTCTCGGTTAATGACTTTCAGTCGACTCCTGCTTTCCACATCTGCAAAGATCATCAGAGTGGAGTTGATATGCGGATATCCTTCCTCACTGTCCTCCTTGTCTTCGGCCTTGTCCGACTCCTTCTCCTTGTCCTTAGACTGTTTTCCCTGAAACTGCTGGATCAGGAGTCGACATTGGCGAGTGGTGTGCTTTGGGTAGATGATATTCCCCTCTTCGTCTTTCTTCGTGTGGATGTGACATGGCATATCCATTACGTCGTTCCCTTCTTTATCCTTTACCTTCTTGGGGTTCCAGGATCCTTTTGGTTTCCCCTTAAACTTTCCCTGAGTCACGGCCAGAGCCTCTCCAGGAGCTGCCGGTTCAGCCTTCCGCTTCTGTTTCCGACTGGTGTTTCCTTTTTCCGACTGACTCGGCTTGTGCTTGCCGCTTCGGAGTCGGTCTTCTTCTTCGCCGTTGGCGTACTTGGTAGCAATCTCCATCATCCGACTCAAGGTCATGTCACCGGTTCGACCAAACTTCAAACTCAGTTCTCTGTTCTTGACGCCATCTTTGAAGGCGCAGACTGCCTGATGATCAGACACATTCTCCACAGTGTGGTGCAAAGTGATCCACCTCTGAATATACTCTCTGAGAGTCTCATTAGCCTTCTGCACGCAGACTTGCAACTCTGTCAATCCAGCTGGTCGCTTGCAAGTTCCTTCAAACGTTCTGATGAACACTCGGGACAGATCTTCCCAAGTGTAAATGCTGCTAGGAGGTAATTGAGTCAACCATGCCCTGGCAGAACCTTCCAGCATGAGGGGCAAATGCTTCATGGCCACCTCGTCGTTCCCACCACCAATCTGAACTGCCACTCGGTAGTCTTCAAGCCAAGTTTCAGGCTTAGACTCACCAGTGAACTTGCTGACTCCTGTTGCCAACCTGAAATTGGGAGGGATAACTGCGGCTCTGATAGCTCTGCTGAAACATTCAGGACCAGAAACATGCACTCGACTGCTTGTGGGTGCATCTCTGTCGAGTCCGCCTCGATGGGCTCTGTTCCGGTCGACCAAACCTTGCACGATAATGGATCGCGCGTCGAAGCCTGGTTCTCTGGGGTCGACTGGAACCCTTCGCCCTGTACTGTACTGACGCCTGTCATCTTGCTGCCGAGGAGCGTAAGACCCACCCCTCGGAGGGGAATTGGGCACTCGACGCCTATCATCTCGGTCGAGTCGGTCGCCATATTGATCTCGCCGATTCTCGCGCCCTTCACGCCGCGGAGGCGATCTGGGGCTGTGAGCCGACTGAACCGTATTCGCAGTGACGGATCGACTGTGAATTCTGTTGCGCGACTGAGACACGGCTGAATTCTGATCTCCTGCTGCCCGGAGCAGATCCCTGATCTGCAGCAAACCTCTGCCAGCTTCCGACTGCGAAGGCTGGATGGACTCTGCTATACGGGTCGCAGCTGCTAAATTCTGGATTGGGGTTCGATATACCTGAGTCGGCGGGAAGAGTTGACGTCGACTGGTGTCGGGAACTCGTTGCCGCGCGCGCTCGTCGAGTGCTCGCTGAAGATTCTCCAGTCGAGTGCGCTCGGCCAAATTGGCCAGACGTGCCTCCTCCAAGGCACGAGCCTCGGGGGTTTCTCCTGCGATGGGAGTACGCAGGGCATCCACGTTCCTGCGGCGAAGTTCCTCTCTTTGCAGAGAGTCGAGTGGCTCGGGCTGGTACTCTTCGTGGCCTCGTGCGGGGTCGCCTCCGTCACCTGCTCCACCATCACGGGCGAAGCCAGGGGGACTGCGGGGCCCGTCGACCATCAAGATTTCCGCCGCTGGATCACTGCTACCGCACTCGGATGCAGTCTCTACGGAGCCAGTCGACAGATCGAACAAGCCGTAGAGAGATTCGTCGGGCTCGATTGCCGCAACTTGGGTGGTGGCCGATTGGCGAGCCACCGCGTGCCTCACCCATCGCTGAAGCCTCGACCGGCCCGAGCGCTTGCGCTGGCGGGAGACCGGGAGGGTGGACGATGGAGGAGTCGACCGATACTGGGTCGACGGTTGCCGCAGCAGAACGCCGCGGACACATGCGCGAAAATGCGTCGCACCGCGGACGGGGAGCGCATCAACGTCGAGTGGAGCCTCCTGGAGCCAGGCGGAGTCGTCGGCGATGAAGGTGAGAGTGCCGAGACAGATCTCTCGACCCTCGACCAAAACTCCAGCAGACACCATGATGAAAGTACTCGGAAGAATCGCAACTTCTCCACAAAATCGCTAAAACACCTGCCCCACGGTGGGCGCCAACTGTCGTGGTTCTAAGCCTGACAGTAGAGTGGGGGGTAGGTATGGAGAGGCAAGGTCCTAGCTATGGAGAGGTTGTAAACACAAGGGATGTACGAGTTCAGGCCCTTCTCGGAAGAAGTAATAGCCCTACGTCTCGGAGCCCGGAGGCGGTCGAGTGGATTATGAGTATGTGAGTTACAAGGTGCCGAACCCTTCTACCTGTGGAGGGGGGTGGCTTATATAGAGTGCGCCAGGACCCCAACCAGCCCACGTAGGAGAGGGTTTAAGGTGAGTTATGTCTGGGGCGTTACTGGTAACGCCCCACATAAAGTGTCTTTACTATCATAAAGCCTACTTAATTACAGGCCATTGCAGTGCAGAGTGCCTCTTGACCTCCTGGTGGTCGAGTGAGTCTTCATGGTCGAGTCCTTCAAGTCAGTCGAGTGAGTCCCTCGTTGGTCGACTGGAAGGCGACCTCTTCTAAGGGTGTCCTTGGGCAAGGCACTTAGACCAGGTCCATGACCCTACCCTAGGTACATGACCCCATCACGCCCCCGTCGTCGCCCCTTCCCCGTCGCCGCCAGGCGCTGCCCCGACGCCGCCCGCCGGCCGCCCCGCCGACGCCGCCCGCCCGTGCCCGTCGTCGCCGTCACCGTCGCCGTCGTCGCCGTCACCGTCGCCGTCGTCGCCGGCCACGCCCCTGCGCCGGCCCGCCATGGTCGTCGCCGACGCCCTCGCCGCCGCCGCCGTCGCCCTCGCCGGCCCCGCCCCTGCCCCGGCCCGCCGTGGTCATCGCCGACGCCCTCGCCGCCGCCGCCGTCGCCCTCGCCGGCCGCCCCCATTGTGAGCCGCCGCCGTCGAGGCTCTGTGTTCAGTGCTTTTTTTTCATACATACATGTGTATTTTTTGTTCATTGCATTTTTTTCATATATATAATTAATGTATATATGTATGTGGTAGCTATATGATGAATGGATGTGGCTATGTATGTATGAATATAATGTTCATAGCATTTTTTTGTTTATATATGTTTTTTCATATATGTATTAATTTTTTATTTAGGTTGTTAGTAGATAACGATTTTAGGTTAGTGCATTTTAATTAGGTTAGTGTAGAGGAAAAAGTAAAATAAGGAAAAGGAAGAAAAGAGGAAAAGGAAGAAGGAAGAAGAAGAAGAAAAAGAATGAGAGGAAAAAGGAAAATAAGAAGAGGAAGAAAAGGAGAAGAAGAGGAGAGGAAAAGAAGAGGAGAAATAAATAGGAAGAAGAAAAAAGAAGAAAAAGAAGAGGAGAAGAAGAAAGGAATAGAGGAGAAGAAGAAAAAATAGAAAAAAAATTCTATTTTTTCTTCTTGTCCTCTATTCCTTTCTTCTTCTTCTTCCTTCTTCCTTCTTCCTCTTTTCTTCCTTTTCCTTAATTATTTTCCTTTCTCGAGGGAGAAGAAGAAAAAGAAGAGGAGAAGAAGAAAGAAAGGAATAGAGGAGAAATAAATAAGAAGAACAAAAAAGAAGAAAAGGAAGAGGAGAAGAAGAAAAAATAGAAATTTCTATTTTTTTTCTTCTTCTCCTCTATTCCTTTCTTCTTCTCCTCTTTTTTTTCTTCTTTTTTTTCTTCGATCTTCTCCTCCATTCCTTTCTTCTTCTCCTGTTTTTATTTCTTCTTCGTTTTCTTATGTTTTATTGGGTCTGTCGCCTTCGCCCTCGCTGCCCCCTCGAGATAACTTCTTCATGAGGGGCGGTTGATATATATAACCCCTCTCGACCGTGATAACCCTATACAACGGCAGCACCCCCCTCGGCCCTCTCGCTCGACCAAAACTCTCGAGGCCACCCAAATTTACCAAGTTAAAAGAGCGTTGTCGTCGAGGCCACCCCAAACCCTTGAAGCGTTGTGTCGAGGCGATCCCAAACCCTAGAGAAGCAGCGTCGAGGCCACTAACATGATTCCTTATTGTGATTAGCTAGCTAGTTCTACGTTTGACACAAATATATATCCATCTGTACCATGTTTGAATAATAATTGAAATGTTGTAAATATTTGTAGAAACTATGGAGCACTGCCGAGACGAAGCAACAGAAGCGGTGTTGGGGGAGATAATTGCAGAAGGAACTGATGTCATTGCGTCATTTTTCAACGACGTCGTTGGTCAGGAAGGACTGGGTGAAGAAGAGGGCCATGTTCATGATGGCTCCGGCCCATTAATGCCGGTACAAGAAGAGGGCTATGTTCATGATGGCTCCGGTGATGACCCAATGGAGGTACAAGAAGGAGACCGTGCTGACTGCTCCGGTGACCGAACCGAGTCCGGCTAGGTATATATATATTAGTTAAGCCCGTACTGACTAGTTAATTGATGCATTCATTGTTTTGGTATATGTACACATATTAATTACTCTCGTATTTCTTCCTTTTAATTTATAGCCCTCCGGATCGAGCACAACTTCGGTAAGGAGACGAGGCCCGAAGAAAAAGTTGAGCTCGTATGAAAGGTTTGAGATCATAGAAATCGCGCCCGACGGCGAACCGGTTGAACCCATCCGGACAAAGAACGCAATTTCTGCTCAGCGCGGGGTTCTTGTTAGGGACAAGATCCCGATCAGCATCCAGCAATGGTATAAGCCTAAGGACGACCCTGAGGTGTCTGATGTCAATGATATGCAGAAAGAAGATCTTTGGACTCAGCTGAAGGCAAATTTCACCCTATCGCCAGAGGAGGATCCGGAGAAGCCAGTTAAAGAGCAATTAATCAAGTCTTGTGCTCTTAAGAAGATGGCAACCCTATTCAGGAGGTGGAGGAAAGAGTTGAACCATTTTGTCGAAAAAAAGACACCAGAATTCATCGGCAAATATGAGAAGATCAAAGATCACTGGCCCGCATTTGTGGCCCACAAGACATCGGAAAAGAGTAAGAAGATGTCGGCGACGAACAAGGAAAATGCTGCGAAGAAGAAGCTTCACCATCGCACGGGGTCAGGTGGCTACCTCAAGCCCGGCCTAAGTGGTCCAAGGAGGAGAATGATCTGCTTGAAAAAGGGATCGAACCAGAGACAATGAGATGGCCAGACCGTTGCCGGACTTGGTTCTTCGGGGCTGGCGGAACCTTGGACCCTGTATCAGGGATGTGCTGTTGGACGAACGAGCAACTGGAATTACCAGTCAAGAACCTTCGACACTATATCAATGCAGCGCAGAAAGGGACGTTTGTACCAAACAGGGAGAAGAACGAGCTCACAATGGCCCCCGGGAATCCTGAGCACCCTGGATGGACACGAGGCACACCAGGCTCCATTCCGTGGAAGGTTGGTTTTCCGGATGTAGGGGGTTACAAAACCCACGAGAGGAGGAAGAAACTGGAGCAGGGCCAACTGCAGGCGCTGCACGAAAGGGTAATGGGGCTAGAGGAACGAGAAGAGGAACGAGAAGCAGCAGATCGCAGCAAATGACCTGCCGAAGCTTCCCCCGAAGCTACCCCGCCATCTCAGCGGAGAAGCAGCGTGGCTTCCACCGAGCTGCTTCAGCCGGAGCATGTCTTGACGGCTCCTGCCAGCTATCCCGTGGATGCTATCATGGAGTCTCAACATTGCCACATTATGGCGCGATGGATGAATTTGAAGGTCAAGGCGGCTGTTGGCTCTGTTTATCCTACTAGATCCGGAGCAACTTATCACTGCCGGCCGATTCCAGAAGGATATGCTAAGGTGATATTGGATGAAATAACAGAGGGATTTGAGGACCTCCTGCTTGACCATCCTACTGGTGAAGGGGAGACTAGGCTGGATTCTGCTCTGAAGACTCCATGCCTATGGCGGAAGGAGATCATCAACCTTCTGAACTGGACGCCTCCGCCGCCTCCTCCTCCTCCGGCGAGTCAGGGCACTCCGCCTCCTCCACCGCCTCCTCCTCCGGCGAGTGACGATCAGGGCATGCGTGGCGGCACTCCGCCTCCTTCTCCGACGCGTGGCGGCACTCCGCCTCCTTCTCCGCCTGTGCCGGCGCTCCCGAGTAGCCAGTAGCCTCCTCCTTCTCCGCCTCGCCAGCAAGGGCGGAAGAGACCCGCCGCCGCC
Source organism: Triticum aestivum (assembly GCF_018294505.1). Lineage (NCBI taxonomy): Eukaryota > Viridiplantae > Streptophyta > Magnoliopsida > Poales > Poaceae > Triticum > Triticum aestivum. Next base: position 25,445,545 of record NC_057813.1, on the reverse strand, counting down.
CCGGCTGCTCCGGCGCGTCGTACTCCTTCTCCTCCTCCTCGTAAGCAAGCACGAAAGAAGACAGACGCCGCAGCCGCTCCGTCTGCTCCGGCGTCTAGCAGCACAACCAGAGGCGGGAGGCAATACAGATACGGTCCACCTCTCAAGCCTCTAGAGAAGTTACCGTACGAGAGGACCGAGGAGGAAAACGATACGATTGTGCGGACCCATGTGAAGGAGTTCTTTGAAGGGGTGAAAGCAAACAGACATCCACCTCCGGAGGAGAAGGTAGATCCGGTGAAAGCAAAGCGCACTATTGATGCCCTAAGGAAACCACCAAAGTCTCCGCCGAGAACCAACTATCAGCGCATTACTGAACAGACATATCTCCAAGCCCAGCGGTCGGGAACTACTGTCAGTGATAAAAAGTTAAAAGAACGAGCAAAGGGGAAAAATTTTCCCAGCTCGGCGAACAAGCACAACAATCGTGCCCCCCGCTCAATGTGTCTAATGCTCTGGGGACGGTGGCCGGTTATGGCAATCTTGCCACTACTAGGAAAAGGGCTATAGATAGGATTGATTCTAATGGCGCACCGTGGAAGCAGTGCTCCACTATTATATACTAATGGCGCACCTGTTTGTGATACGCCATTAGTGTGGAAGACACTAATGGCGCACCGTAAACAGGGTGCGCCACTAGTATGAATTATTATTTTTCCATTTTCCCATACATACTAATGGCGCATCGGGTCCATAATGCGCCATTACTATCTATCACTACTAATGGCGCACCAAGCAGGCAGTGCGCCATTACTGTAAATTTTGTTTTATTCTTTTTTTTGGAAAACTACTAATGGCGCATCGTGGCACAGTGCGCCATTACTAGTTTAAACTAGTAATGGCGCACTCAAAGGAGATGCGCCATCAGTATATATACTTATTATTTTTACTTTTTTGCAAAACTACTAATGGCGCACCGTAGGCTGATGCGCCATTAGTAACCAGGGTTACTAATGGCGCATCAGCCTACGGTGCGCCATTAGTAACCTGGGACCAACAAGATATTTTGGACAGCCCACACCTACCCACTCACTTTCCCCACTTCATTCCATCCACCTCCTTCTCCAAGCTTTCGGCCATCTCCTCCTCCTCACCTCATTTCCACCATAGATTCAACAAAATTAAGTGGTGAAATTACCTTTTTTTGATAGGTAAGTAAGGGAAAGCTATCTTCATGATATAGATCTACTTTTTTTTCTCCCTAGCTCGCTCCAACAACGTGCACACGCACTTTTTGTGGCCTAGCTAGATCTATGTATGTTTGTGGTGTTGCATGTGTTTGTGGTGTTGCATATATGTTTGTGTTTGAAGGTACCGGTATTTGAAATATGCGATAGTTGCCAATATTTTGCCGGAATGTTTTGATTCATTTCCGTTTCGGCGAGAATTTTGGCACTATGCATTCTTTTTTGTCCTATTTTTAGGGAAGGTCATGCCAAATTTTTTCTTGGTTCTAACATATAGTTTTGCTCTACCCCGCAGGCGACCATGGTCCGCACGATGACTGAAGGCATCGTGAATAGGTTTTTGAGCTCCGCGAAGGCCGAGATGCTTCAAAAGAATGAGACGGAGATAAGATGTCCATGTCGAAGATGCAAGCTGAAGAGCCTTATTGCGGACCCGGATTCCGGGCAGGTGCGGGACCACCTGCTCTTGCGTGGTTTCATGGATGGCTATCGGTGGCAAGGTGATGAAGATGACTATCAAGTCGTCCATGGCCGGGGCCGGGCAAGAAATGAGGAAGGGCAACAAGACAAGTACCACCGCGGCGAGGGAGGGCGAGAAGACGAAGAATCTCCAGGACATGATCACGACGGTGATGCTGTACACAGTCATCATGTAGAAGATGTCGTACATGATGATGAGGAAGATCAAGACGAAGGGAATGATCATGAAGATGAAGATGCCGGAGAAGACGACGATGGAGGCTAGGTGCAGGACCCTCATATTCAAGAGCTGCTTCTCAAGCGGACGGATAACGCAAGAGCTGCCGCCCGAGAGAAAGCCAAGCTGGATCAACTGGAGATAGACGCGGTTACTCCATTGTATGAAGGATGCAGGCCCGAGGATACCCGCCTGAAAGTAGCGCTCATGGCTCTGGAGATGAAGGTAAAACACAAAATGACCGACGCATGCTTTGACGAGAACATGTCATTTCGGCACGAACGTCTTCCCAAGGGGAACAAGTGCCCGACCAGTTTCGAGGAGGCGAAGAAAATCGTGTGTCCTCTGGATTTACCGCACGTGAAATACCATGTGTGCATGAACAATTGCATCATTTATCGGGACGAGCACGCGGAGTCTACCATATGTCCGGTGTGCGGCGTCACTCGATACAAGAAGAGGAAGAAAGCTTCTCGAAAATCGGTGTGGTACTTTCCGATCACTCCTCGTCTGCAGCGGTATTTCGCGGACCCTAAGGTAGCAAAGCTCCTGCGTTGGCACGCGGATAGGGAGGAGAAGAAGCGAGAAGATGACGCAAATGATCCGGAGATAGATAAAAAAGACAAGATGCTGAGTCACCCTAAGGATGCGAGCCAGTGGCAAGCGTTGAACTTCGAATACCCAGAATTTGGGAACGATCCAAGGAACATCGTGCTGGGCGCGAGCACCGATGGAGTCAATCCGTTTGGCAGCCAGAGAAGCACACATAGCACCTGGCTTGTGTTTGTGTGGATGTACAACCTTCCCCCTGGTTGTGCATGAAGAGGAAGTACATTCACATGAGTATGCTAATTGAAGGGCCGAAACAACCAGGGAACGACATCAATCTGTATCTGGGGCTGCTGAAAGAGGAGCTTGACACGCTGTGGAAAACGCCAGCCAATACGTGGGACGCCGCAGAGAAAGAATATTTCCCTATGAGAGCCGCACTGCTCACGACGGTGCACCACTATCTCGGTTACGGATATCTCACGGGGCAGGTAGTCCACGGATTTTCTGGATGCGTAAGGTGCATGGATGACACAACGTATCGCCAGCTAGATAGAGATCCTGGGTCTTCGAAAACCGTGTTCATGGGACATCGAAGGTGGCTTCGCGACGATGACCCGTGGAGGAAACGCAAGGATCTGTTCGATGGTGAAACCGAACCCCGAAAACGCCCGTGTACGAGGAGCGGCGAGGAAATAGACAAGCTGTTGAAAAATTGGAAAGACTGCCCACTGCCGGGAAAGAAGCGAAAGGCGCCAGAGCCGTTGCTGAAGGTATGGAAAACGAGGTCTGTTTTCTGGGACTTGCCGTACTGGAAGATCCACTGTGTGCCTCACAGCCTTGATGTCATGCATATCACGAAGAACGTGTGCGAGAGTCTTCTTGGTACCCTGCTCAACATGCCAGAGAGGACCAAAGATGGGCCGAGCAAGGGCAGACTTGAAATCAATGGGTATCAGGCAGGAGCTTCACGCTAATGATGATGATGATGATGATGATGATGAGGCGAAGCAGGACACGGAAAGTCGTCGCAAAGGCAAAAAGGCCAAGAAGACCGGAAATGACTACCCTCCCGCGTGCTTCACTCTAAGTTAGGAGGAGATCGAGCAGTTTTTCACCTGCCTCCTAGGAGTAAAACTTCCTTACGGTTACACGGGGAAGATAATCAGATACCTAGACCCAGCGAAGCAGAAGTTCAGCAGGATGAAGTCTCACGACTACCACGTGCTGATGACGCAGATACTTCCAGTTGCAATCCGTGGGATCATGGACGCGCACGTCCGTGAAACGCTATTTGGCCTATGCAACTTTTTCGACGTCATCTCTCGGAAGTCGATTGGCGGGAGGCAATTCAGAAGGCTACAGGAAGAGATCGTGGTGATACTATGCGAGCTTGAGATGTACTTCCCGCCCGCATTCTTCGACGTTATGGTGCATCTGCTGGTCCATATAGTGGAGGATATCATCCAACTCGGGCCGACGTTCCTGCACAGCATGATGTCGTTCGAAAGGATGAATGGTGTCATCAAAGGATACGTTCGCAACATGTCACGTCCAGAGGGAAGCATAGCCAGGGGCTTTCTGACCGAAGAGTGCATCTCCTACTGCACGAATTATCTAGGCATCGAGAACCCCGTTGGTCTGCCCGTCAATAGGCACCTCGGCAGGCTCGCTGGATGGGGTCACCATGAGGGTCGCCGCAAAATGCATGTCGACTTCGAGGGTCGACTCGCCGACTTTGAAAGAGCAAACCTAGTCGCGCTACAACACATAGACGTGGTCGATCCTTGGGTGGTAGAGCACAAAACCTTTATTAAGAAGACGTACAATGACCGAGGCCAACAGAGGACGGACGGAGATATACTCAAAGAGCACAACTCATGTTTCACGCGTTGGTTCAAGCAGAAGCTTCTGTCGTACCCTTTACATGAGGATTCTTCCGCGGAAGAACAACTCATATTCACCTTGTCACAGGGCGCCGAGCACAACCTGATGACCTATGAGGCGTACGATATCAACGGCTACACATTCTACACCGAGGACAAGGACATGAAGAGCGATGGTTATCAGAACTCCGGGGTAACGATGGAATCCTACACCGGTAACGACAAGGACAGATACTACAGAAGGATCGAGGAGATCTGGGAGCTGAGCTACGCTGGAGAGAAGGTCCCGATGTTCCGTGTCAGATGGGCCAAAAACGTCATAAAAGAAGACCGGTATTTCACCACCATGGTTATACCCGAAGCCAAATCCAAGACCGCGGGAGCAAACGTCACCGCGAAAAATGAGCCATGGGTACTGGCTTCCCAAGTGGACCAATGCTTCTTCATTACCGACCCGCCAAAGCCCAGTCATGTAGTCGTGAGGAGAGGCAAAAGGAAGATCATCGGAATGGATGGAGTAGCCAATGAGCAAGACTTCGACAAGTACGGCGACCCGAAGATCGAACATGACGACAACGATGAAGTAGCAGCACACACCACAAGAAGAAGCAGGACCACCCTACCTAAAGGACGTCCGTTCCATAGAAGAACTCCGTTTGCGAAAAAGAAGGGCAAGAATATTGTGAACAGATAGCTAGCTAAGACCGATTGTATTTAAATCGTAGCCTTCATTTCTCGATTGTATTTCATGGGCACCTTTTGATATCATGAATATTTTTAAATTTCATGGGCACTTTTTGAATTCATGAGGACACTTGATATCGATTCCCCCTCCATCTCGATCTCGATCCCCCTCCATCTCGATCGCACCCGCACCCTCCCCCGCTAGCTCCACCCATCGCAACCCTCCCCCGCTCCACCGCCGGAGCACCCGGCCCCCCGCACCCGCACTTTTTGAACATATTTTTTAAATTTTTTTTACTATTTTTATAAAAAATATTACTGTTATAATTTAAACAAGTTTGAACATATTTAAACACAAATAAATATAAAAAACAGCATTTAAAATGCATAAAAAATATTACTGTTATGATTTAAACAAGTTTGAACATATTTAAACACAAATAAATATAAAAAACACCATTTAAAATGCATAAAAAAATATTGGGGATCCTGGGAATCGAGCCTAGGACCTCCTGGTGTGTGTGTTGCGTGCTGACCAGTCGAGCTAGTGCGTGGGTTCTATTGTAGATAGGGTTGGGCTGTAGATATGGCTACTAGGCTAGGTTAAAACAAAATTCTAATGGCGCACCGAGGGGTGGTGCACCATTAGAACAGTCGTACTTATGGCGCACCTGCGTGTGGTGCGCCATTAGAAAGCTTCCCTCCACCTATTCCCCTCTGGCCTCTCTCCCTCCCTTGCCAGATCCCCCCGACGCCCAGCCGCTGCCGGAGCTTCAACGCCGGCGTCTTCCTCAGTCCGGGCACGGGGTGCAGGACGACGACCGCGGCCGCCGGCCTTCCCACGGCCAACTGAGGCATCCCTTCGACGACGCCACCGCCGCCGACCCCGACCCCAACCCCGACCCTGACCCCTCCGGCGACCGGCCGCGCCTGCCCAGGTACCTCTCCTCCTTCCTCCTTCCTCCCTCTCCATCCTTCCTCCCTCCCCAACCTATGCATGGTGATTCCTCCCTTCTCCTCCACCCCCTCACCTGCAAACCCTAGGGCCATGGCGGCAGGCTTCTTGCTCCCTTGTAAGAACATCCTCTCTGTTGGCCTACATGTATTTCAGAGAACAAATTCGTAGTTCATTTCATTCTGTTGGCCTGCATTAGGTAAGCATCAAGTGGATTTAACTATTTTAGATAGTTTCAGTTAACTGTTTTGCGTTTCCTGAAGAGGTTCACCTATAGTTTCAAAAATTCAGTCACTAGATATATGCAATAATTTACAAAGAGCAAGTGATGTAGAGCAAAAATTCAGCAAATGATGTATAGTTTCAAAAATTCAGTGAAACTGAACCTACCCTATTGCTTCATGTAGCAAAGGCGGCAATGCAAGCAAGATCATGCTTGGCTTAGCCAAATTCATGTTACTGAATTTTTTTCAACATGATAAAATTGTCATGCTACTAAATGTTATAGAAATGCAAGGGAACACAGAAATACTAGGGCACACAACATTTAGAGTACTCTGAAATTCAGTTCTGAAATTTTTTGTTAGATAGTGGCTACACTAATCTAGAGTAGTATCCCAATCTGATGGAGTACTTGATTTGGGGGACTGAACTTATACTTATGTATGCCATCAGAAGCAGTTCGAAATCATTATTCTCTCTTTTCCTTGCAGGTTTGGGCAACTTCAGTCGGTTGATCTTGAATCCATTGAGCCTTCACTTAGAGCTGGTACTCATCCATGTAACTCTTCACATTTCCATGTAGGATGGTTGCCTATCACTTACTAGTGTGCTAGTGCCCCTTAGTCCAAAGACTAATAGCTATGACAAAGTATAATTCCTTGTAGTGTTTAAGTATAACAAAATTCAGAGAAATGCATGCAGAAGCTAGATCAGTACCAGCTAGCTAGCTAGCTAGTAGTAGTACTACTGCTACTGTTCTTTCCTTTCTTTTGGTAGTACTACTGCTAGTAGTAGTACTACTGCTACTGTTCTTATGTGTGCTGTCCACAGATTGGTGTACAGTCCTCCTTCGAACCCAACTTTTTCACCAGGTGGAACCAATGTGATTAACTTTAGGATCATTCTGTATGTATTTTCGCTGTTAAGAAGGCGCGCCCACAAAGCCATCTTACACGTGCTTGACCATCCAGGTCCATCTTCCCCTAGTAAGAAACAACGATGTATTAACTTCGATTTGAGGAGAAATGTCCCTTTACTAGTAGGTGAGATAAACCAGTACTAGGAAAATATTTCTTGTTGCACCCTTTCTTGGCAAAACACATACAGCTACAAGTTTGTGTCTTATGTTTTCACTTGATAAGCGATGCTCCTAAGGCACATCCCGATAGTAAACCATTAATTCCAGCAATGAAGTTCAACAATGTGTATTCTTATTAGACTAGCACAATGCCCGTTTGATTTTCAGCAGTGGGTGTGGCGACTGTCAACAGTCATGATGATGGACAGATTGCCACAACCATTTGATTTTCTTTTGCATTCATCCTATTGTCAAAACATGCACAATTATTTGACTAATTCCATAGTATTGCTCGATACGGTTGATTCAAAAAGCAGGACAGACAAAAAGGACATATCAAATGTGGACATGTACTGTAAGGAAAGCATAAGCTATTTTATACCGAACAAGTAAAATCATAAGACTAATCTGATGTATCCATTACTATATTTGGTCCATAGATGTCTATGACTCTGAGCCATGATCTGTAAAAATACATTTGTCATTCTTTCTGTGTTTGTACAGACTTTCTAAACTATTGATGATTTTTTGTTGGGAGACATATTATATCTGGAATGGAAGCTCACATAAGTTGAGCTGATTTTTGTCCATATGAAAGCAGAGGACCATATGGTCTGTGGCTGGGTTTTGTCTCCGACCATCGTGTCGTGATGAATTTGCAGGTACCCCGAGAGGCCCTTGAGTTTGCCGGAATGTCGATTAACTTCCGTTCCGGCAAATTCGGGTACTCCATATGTCCTATTTTCAGCAAAGGTCATGCTGAAATTTTCCGTGAATTTTAGCATGACTTTGCTAAAAATAGGACATATGGGGTACTTGCGACTAATGCATGGGCCGGGCTATCTTAGTACTTAGTTAAGTAGGATCAACTGCCCTGCCATTCTTGCTGCATTAAATCATAGGTGGCAATAGAGCCAAGTGATTAGGCCCAACTTAGAATTATCCTTAGCATCGATAAACCCTAGATGATAAACCCAACATAGGTGGCAATAGAGCCAAGATTAGGCCCAACCTAGGGTGCCTCGGCATCGATAAACCCTAAATGATGAAAACTTAACTTGGTTGCCCCGGATGCCTCGGTGTCGATGAGAACCTAAATGATGAAAGCTTAGGCTTTTAGGGTGCCTCGGTGTCGACAAACCCTAAATCATGAGACCATGATCTTGTTCCTTGACAATAACCATCTTTTTGACCAAACTTTTTTCCTATTTAGAGAGAAACATGGCCCACAACGATGAGGCCGGTGGTTCGGGCGGCAAGCAATTCTGGGAGCTGTCCCAAGAGATGGAGGAACAACCTCACCGCTATGATGACGCCGCGGAAGACACCGATCCTGATTACACAACCCCTAGTGGCGTCGGGGATGACACCACTGATGGTGCCGCCGAGGATGCCACCACTGATGATGGCGGCGCACACACAGATGGTGGCGGCGCACACACAGATGGCAGCCAACCGAAGAAGCAAAGGAAGGACCGGCGCCCGAATGCGCTCCGCACCGTCAAGGAGGAATTCACTCAAGTGGACTCCGACGGGAATCCAACGGAGCCCAAACATATAGTCAAGGGGTACTCGGTTCAGCTCGGGTGCATTCTCCGGAGCACCGTCTCGATCAACACCGAGAACCTTAGGCATAAGGACCGAGGGAATTTGCGCAACCTCCTCTTCACGAAGCTGCACGAACGATACAAGTTCCCCGCCGAATTTGAAAACACACGCCTCTCAGGGAATAAAGTGAACAATGCCGCCCTCACGAAGATGAGCACGGCCCTGTCTACTTGGAGAAGCGCGGTGAAGAGAATGATTGATAAAGGTGATAGTTATGACAAGATCAAGGCGAAATATCCTTTGATGAGCGAAGATGAGTACAAGGAGTTCAAGATCAAGTGCCAGAGCCCCGCAACCTCCGAATCAAGTCAGTGGGGGAAAGAAATGCGGGAGTTGAACTTAGGGGAACACAAACTCGGTCCCGGCGGTTATAGAGTGGCGGAGCCTATATGGGACAAGGAGGACGCGGAGCGTGCCGAGCAAGGCCTACCGCCCCGCTTCGAGAAATACAGCGGTGACAAGCAGACCAGGAACTATGTCAGGGCCCGGTACAAGGAGGACCCGATAACAAAGGAGCTTACCACGGATCCGAAGACCAGGGCGCTTGAGCTTGTTCTGGTAAGGAATACACCCCCGCGTAATTAGCTCCATATGGTTGCACTCTAATTAATCCCCAATATTTCTAAATGGTTCATGTTCCTTTCGCAGGACAATGAAAGCAGTAGCGCGGGGTCGTCTAAGAGCTCCCCTTTCGACACCCCTTTAAATAGGGCGTTGAACGTAATGAAAAAGAAGGATAAGCTCGATAAGCCGACGTCAGCTGGTCGTGTGGCCGGCAAAGGCTTGTCCACAAAATGGGGGTCATACTATACCGCTGGTGTGCGGAAGGAGAAAAAGACCAGCTCGGAAAGCCAGATGCGCGAGGTTGAAGAACTCAAGGCACAAGTGGCGCGGATTCCGGAGCTTGTCCATGAGCAAGTGCAACAACAACTTGGAACGACGCTCAACGCCATGGTGCCTACGTTGATTCATGGGCTGACGACGTGGATTGCGGGCGGCCAAAAGGGGCCTCCCCCGGTTCCCAGCTTCACGGCCAGCAACTCGCACAGCGCGGCGGCGGCACCATTGGTGTCTCCGGCGGCGGCGCCATTGGTGTCTCCGGCGGCGGCGCCATTGGTGTCTCCGGAGGCGGCGCCATTGGTGTCTCCGGCGGCGGCGCCATTGGTGTCTCCGGCGGAGGCGGTATTCGTGTCTCCGGCACCGGCACGGGCATTGGAGCTTAATGCACCCGGGTGTACGCCGACCGGCACCTCGCCAGCAAGCGCCCCCTCCGTCAGTTGCACGCCCGCCGTTGGCGGTGCCTCGACATTAGCCGAGCTCGACGGCATCACGGTAACTAAGCCTCTCGGCCGATGACTTCATCTCCTTGCCTTTGACTGGGCATCCCTGACGCCCTATACATGTTTTTCCAGGGCACCGCCGACGTTCCTTGCACTCTTCTGCACTTCGTGGGCGCCGAGTTGGTCGATGTCGCCAAGGGCAGAATCGTTCAACCGGGCAACCCCATGTTCCACGGTAATCCGATGCCAACCACAATGTATAGGGTTGAAGTGGTCCGGGTGCTGCCAGGCTGCGACGAGCTATTACCTCCGATTCGACCCGCTGGGGCCGACGAAGAAGATGAGATGACCCTCGGCACCTGCGTAAACTGGCCCCTGCTATGGCCGAAGAGCCAGATTCGTTTGGGGGCGGGGGACACCACCCCACAGACAAGACCGCCAGTCGTGCCGGCGCCAAGCCATGGCAAGAACGCCGCAACGCTACCGGACCTGCCGGACATCCCTATGGCACAGGATCCGGACAGCCCTATGGCACAGGATCCGGACGGCGACGACAACGACGACGGTACATTTACCAAAGTTGATAAGTACTTTGCCGAACATGGGTACGCTGACGAGTTCTGCGGGCCTCTTTCTCAAGAACCCAACCAAGACCACCGCGATCTAGCTGGTACGGCGGAGAAATCCAATTGCAACAAGCGTCGTCTGGCGTTCAGTTCTCAGGACACGCCTCCAGCTCCCGCCTTCACCGAGCCTCAGATAGCTGAGGCGCGAAATATTATCAGCCCCAACACGCTGAAGAAGGCGGTCTGTGAGCAGAACTCGGTCCCATTACAGGAGATCAAGAAGAAGGGCCGGAAACGAAAGACTAACAAGGGCGCCGGTGCGAGCCAGCCGGCACCGAGTTCGATCCGTGCTCAGGACGGGCCACCTTCACCTAAGGATATCTCGAGGAGGGTGCATGTGGCGGGTAGGGCGATGCTACCGCCAAATATGCTGAATGCTGCAACCGGTGCTATGCGGAGTCTGCACGACAGTGTTCTGATTTTGGAGAAGCGGCGTCTCAGAGAGAAGGATGTGGCATACCCGGTTTTCGTGGCCAAGGTGCCAGAGAGCAAGGGCTTTGTGGATGGCGACATCGGGGGTATGATCGTCCTGCGGTTTGATGACATCTTTGCTATGTTTAACCTTCATCCGTTGCACTACACCTTCGTTCGGCTGTTTTCGCTGAGCATGCAGATGCGGATCATTAGAGACAATACCCCGGACATCGTGATAGTCGACCCCTTCTACATGCGTGCCAAGCACTTGAGCAGCGCTGGGGACCGCCAAGTTGCGAGTTCACACCTCGAAGGCGTCATTCTGGCAAACGCAGATAAGGATAACTTCCTTGTGCCTTACTTTCCCGAGTAAGTCATCCCTTAACCGCCCCGTAACATATGATTTCTTAGATTTCGATCGTTCTTTTTTTTCTAACATTCCGTGTTCTGTGCAGTGACACACATTGCACACTCATCCTCTTAAGCCCGAAATATTCCATGGCCACGTATTTCGACCCGAACCGTAACTCCATGATAGACTACACAAATGTGAAGAAAGTTCTTGATGATGTTCTCCCTGGCTACGCCCAATCTGGAGGCACCTTCACCAGGCCAGTTCGTAAGTACGACAAGCACATCTTCTCACACAATACGAAGTTCTGCTGCGTCAAGCAGCCGCCTGGCGGTCAGAAGGATGCCTACTACGCCCTCCATCACATGCGGGCGATCGTAAGGGACCATCATCACCTTCTGCTACCAGATAATCTCAAAGATTGGGCCGCGAGCTTGTCGGCAGTCCAGGACGCGGACCTCAGACAAGAATTCTTTCGCATCCAGTCGGAGTTTGCGGACATCATCCATCAAGATGTCCTTCTTACCGCGGGGCAGTTCTTCCTCAGATATCAACCGTCCAACAGTGAGATAGATGAAACGCTACAAATGCAGGGTGACAACGACCGTGATTTCATGACCATCACGACAGACGGCGGCTTCACCCACGCTCCTGCCCGATGAGTTGAGTCGAAAGTAGTGATGTGTAGTTCTGAAACATTGATTGGCTCATGTTGTAATTAAACTTTAATGAATTCGGATGTCTCTTTGGTTTGGACGGTTGTTCAACTTAGATGTAATCGATGCTATTTATTAGTAGGACCATGAATCGTGCTATTAATGTCTTGCTTTTCTCTTCCGATCCTTTTGTTGCATACTTACACATTGCTTATGTATTGTCTGTTGTTTGGCTTGTGCATAGAGATGACGTCGTATGTCGTGTATAAGGGTAAGGTTCCCGGAGTCTACGATGACTGGGAGGAGTGTCGGAGACAGGTTCACCGTTTCAGCGGTAACAGTTACAAAAGGTACACCACTAGGGCGGAGGCCGAATCTAGATACGCCCGCTATCTAGCGGGAGAGAGGAGAGAGCGTTGGAGGAACCGGATGAAGACCAGTTTGATCGCGATGATGCTCATCGTGATGACCACAGCTCTCTTCTATGTGATGGTAGTTTAGATGATCGATATCGACTTGTAATGTGAAGGCAAACTCGATACTCGCGGTCTTGAGACTTGTAATGTTTTATCTTTGTCCGGTCTTTTGAATCCGGAGACTAATATGATGAATTGTATTCGGAGACTAATCTTCTATTGTATTTGATGAATCTGATGTTGCTGTGTGCTGCTGTCTATATTCTATGCAATAATATATTTTGTAACCTGTGCAAAAATCAGAAAAGCAAAAAAAATAAAACCTAATATTCATACTAATACGCACCACACAAGACACTAATGGCGCACTGTGATCATCACACTAATGGTGCATTAGCTGCTGGTGCGCCATTAGAATGCCAAAGCACATTTGTACATATGGCCCCTGGGAGGCATTCTAATGGCGCACTGCAGGCTATACTAATGGCGCACTACGCGGTGCGGCATTAGAACACCAGATACTAATGGTGCACTAGTAGTGCGCCATTAGAATTTAATTCTAATAGCGTGATGCCAGTGGCGCACCAGTAGTGCGCCATTAGAAGGCAAATTCGGTGCGCCACTAGCATGCCTTTTCCTAGTAGTGTGCAGATTACATGTCTGACGATCAACTTCCTGATTTCTTGGAGGTGGACGAACACAGATACGATACGGGAAGCCTCTCGTCAAAGATGAAAAATCTCTGACAACAATGATGTGAAGATTCCATAATTGGTACATGGAAACCTGCAGAGAGTCTGGGGGGACGAATGCTTTGTATCTGAATATTAAAGAGGAGCACGACCTCGTTGCAAGTGATCTATTGACTGTTTCATTTGATGAGTTCTTCGCGTTCTTCAATCAAAAGGCCCTCGATAAACTAATGGTCTTTTGCTACTGTCTGTAAGTACTATTTCTGTCATTAAGTCTCTATATATAGCTCGGCTCTTTCATTTCATGTATTTATAATTAATTATCCTCAATATATTATGCAGATTGAAGATCGTCGAGTGCAAAAAATAAGAAATTTATGATATTGGGTTCATTAACACAAATATCATAGATGAATTTTTGGTTGAAAAGGACGTCGAAGAGGCCGAGGACAACTTGCTACGATCGTTGATCAAAAATCAAAACAAAGATACCATACTCTTTCCTTACAACGGCAAGTGAGTGTTACTGTCGTGTGCGAGGTTATAGTAATGTAATTGATGAGTTATGCATGCGTGTGCAGGTACCACTATGTTCTTCTGGAGATTAAGCTTGAGCGGGGACTAGTAACCGTCTTAGACTCGAGACGGAAAGATCCCAAAATCTATGCGGACATGACTGAATTGCTCAACAAGTAAGTTCAATCGATCATTATCGCACCATATCGGCAACTTTTTGTTTATTTCCTGATATCTCAAGTAATAATAATTATTTTCTTTGTCTTGCAGGGTTTGGAAACAGTTCACCGCAGAAGCTCCGGGACTGCCGAAGGAGCTGCGATATACATACCCGAAAGTAAGTACTACTGGCTAGCTAGTTGCGCGCATCTCCCGTTGATTCTATAGCTATACTTTCATCAATGCCATTTATAATGCTTCATTATCAGTTTGATTGACCTCTATTTCTCGTAAAGTGCTTGTGGCAGGAACAAGGGAATGATTTCTGTGGATACTACTGTGCGAGTTCATCCACAACGCGACTTTGAAAAACAAGCGGGGCTACTCTCAAAGACAATATGAAGTGCGTAAGCAATAATATTCACAATTTCATTTTATTACACCATCATTTCTGTTGAGTTTCATTCATATATATGTATTAATTAACCCCCTTCTTCAAATTAGACGTGGCAGATGCGGAATGAACTCCTAGAACCAGATCGCATGAAAGCAATTCAAGAGGAATTGGCGGGATTCTTTCTTGACCACGTGATCAATAAAGCCGGAAAATACCATGTGGAAGTTGATTTCAATTGCTGGGGGATTGTAATTAAGAGATCTTACATATTGTACATGTATGTAGCCAGTAGCGTCGGATACATGATACGAAAACTTGTTGTTCGACCAATCTCTCCGAGAAGGAGAGGTCGATCGATCACTTCTCTCGGTATGCATGACGAACTTCTGTACTCAATGGTTCTCTCGATGACTTATGTATATAGTACGTAGCGTCGACCAAGCACGGAC
>NC_057813.1:25426686-25430218 GCF_018294505.1 Triticum aestivum | reverse complement strand
ACGTGGATGCCTTTTGGTCCCGGTTGGTGCCACCAACCGGGACCAAAGGCCCCCCTGACTGGGCTCGGCGCACAGGCCACGTGTAGGCACATTGGTCCCGGTTCGTGTTTGAACCGGGACTAATGGGTGGAGGTATTAGTAACGACCATTAGTCCCGGTTCATGAACCGGGACTAAAGGCCCTTACGAATCGGGACTATTAGGTATTTTTCTACTAGTATGGGAGTCGGTTTCTTCTTCTTAGGTTCTCTGACTTCATCATCCTCCTGTTCTGAACTTGTGTATGCACCTATCTCTCCCTCTTTTGTTCCTGATACAGTAGCTTCAGTATGTGCGACGTCCGTCTGGAGGGGTAGCTCAACTCTGCGATATACCTGTTTCGGACCCTGAGGTCCCCCCTTTCTCTTATTCTGGACCACCTTCGACTTGGCTGGGGAGTTCACCTCACCACCTGTATCCGCAGCCATCGTCGAGTTGCGGGTATCATTTCTACTGTTTTGTGTCCCCTGCTGCTCCTTCGACGAGCTGTCATACGATGTAGCCCTGCGCCGCTCTTCAGAAGCTTACAATCCTTTCCTAAATGGCAGTTCGCCATGTTCATATCTTGTTCCTGGCGTTGGGCAGCAGAATAGATCCGAGTGGCCTAAGCGGCCACATGAAAAACAAAAGTGAGGGAAGTTTGGTTGGACAGCGAACGATGCGTGATTTCTGGGCTTCGATCTGCTGGGCGTACGTCCAGACTCTTGGACTACACTAGTCCGGCTATGGCTACCCATCCGAGTCCTTTTTGATTTCTAATAATTCTGTGCGATTTCTCAAAAAAATGGTGCAATATATACTCAACACAAAAAACAATCTGAGAAGAAGGTTATCAGCACGTACGAGTTTCCCCTGCCTCCTCGAGAAGTTGTTACCATCGGACATCGCCGATGCGACGATGCTGCCGTCGTTGTTACCAGCCGACGTGATCTTCGAGATACTCTCAAAGGTACCGGTGAAGTCAGTCTGTAGATTCCAATGCGTGTCCAGGAGCTGGCACGCTCTCATCTTTGGCTGGCCCTTCATCGCTGCGCACGGAGCCCGCGCGAAGCCCCTACTCCTGCTTCTCGACAACTCATCCTGGAAAACCTGCAGCCAGCTCGCGGACATGGACGGCAACCTTATAAGAACCATCAAGAGGGCAGGTCATATGAATTTGTCCTACCGCCTCGATGATCCCATTTGCCTCGCCGACGATTATTGCATCACTGCTGGCGACCGCAAGTTCATTGTCAACGTGATAGATCTCGCCACTAGGAATGTGATGTGAAGGACCTCTGAAGAGTTGAACCCTAATTGGGAGTGTGGTTTTGTGTAGCTTGAGCTACACGGTACCCCTTATCTTAGCCATCCATTTTGGCATCAAGATCTATGCAGGCATATTTGTCATTTTTGTTACTCTCAAACGAAACAACGTATAAACTTCAAACTTTGCAGGACAACAAAACATTTTAATTACTACGTAGGAATTTTTTTTCAGATTTTTTCATGCATTTAAATGCTAAAAAAATATTTTTTTTAATAAAAAAATCCTCATTTTGTATATTTATGTTGGTCCAAAAAATCTGAAAGTTTTTTCACACATTGAAGTTGTAAAGTTTGTTTGACCTGCAAAGTTTGAAGTCCATATGTTTCATTTGAGAGAAACAAAAAAGAGAAATTCGCTTGTTGCAAGTTAGTTGGAGAGTACGGATCTCAAAGCAGTGTTGAAGGACTGAAGATAAGAGGTTCCATGTAGGACGAGCTACAAAGGAACTTTGCGATTGGATTAGCAATGTCAACGTTTGATGTGCCGTCCCATCTGGCACATACATGTTAGTCTGCCTCAACAGCACATGTGTTGAAGAGCCTTGCATGGTTCTCATATTAGAAGATGACCCCGTGTGCAGGCAAGTGCAGTCTCCTTCAGAACTAGTCCCTGCCATATCTAAACCCAACCCCGCTATCACTATCAATGGAGCCATGCACTTCCTTTATAAGTCACACGTGGACAAGGAATATCACCATATGCTCCGGTTTGAACTTGAAAGTGAGGAATGGAGCCCGTCAATCGAGGTCCCACTGAGATCCGGTGACAAACTAGAGGGGAAGACACAAACAAAATGTATGCTCAAGTTTAATAATGCCCTATGCATCGTTCAACTGAGCTCAGTCAATGTATGGCTCATATGTCTCCTTGATGATCCCGCAAAAGGTACCTGGGTTAACACGTACACCATAACAATGACTTCACCTGTTCGTTCGGTGATGCCGTTGATGATGATGGATGATGTGTACAACTATAATATTGTCAGTTTCCTCACAGCGGCAGCTTCGACAGTTCAAGTCTACGATCAACTCACCGGGAAATGCACACACCACCTCAAGTTCGCGAGCAACCATTTGGGCCATGCTTTTCCTTGCGACTTGTAATTGGAACATTTTGTCTCACCTAAGATCTCCTTGATGGCCACGCCAAGTGATTTGTCTCGCCCAAGCATTCGCCAGTGGCTAGGCCGACTGAATTCTATTTTTTCTCTTTCGTAAGTGATTCTTGGCTAACTAAATAATGATTTGTCATGGCGTTGAATGAAAGCTTGTGTGACATACCTTGTCTTCAACATCTGCTTCATCGGAGGTTGGAGAGAACGTGTTCGGAAAAAACAAATATCAAGTGTTCAAGTCACTCCACATGAAAAATGCCCACTGGTCGAACTACACAATGGAATATGTTAGGAAAAAAATCAACAAATTTTGATCAAGTCTAAATTTCAAGAAAATTCGTTGAGAGAGAGAGAGAGAGAGAGAGAGAGAGAGAGATTGAGATTTTGAACCCAAAAGGATTACCTAAATTCTAAAAAGTGTGTACGACACTAATTAGAGAAAGCAGTTGGCTCTTACACACACATGCATGCAAGCAGTTGGCATGTACTAATAGGATGGTCGCGTGGGCAAGATGCCGCATTTATTCCTTGTCCGATGGATGTGAATGTGTATTTATTGGGATTTCAAAATTTTAAAAAGTTGTATCTTTTAAACAGTGTGTCGGAATTCAGATCCGTTTTGGAACTCTCGCAGCGAGATTTTTAAAACTAGATCCCGCATGAGTATGTTTGGGCAACATTTTGTATGCCACCTTTGGTGCTATATGGTGCAACTGTATTACCACATGGTGCAACTTTTTTCAGAGAAGAGCAACATCTTTTCAACTAGCACATGCCATCTTTCCACCCGAGTAGCATCCCTCTAGAACATCAAGCCTATTAAGGGAGACGACACACTTGTTGAGATTAGATGAGCAAGAACGTCTAGATTGTAAATCTGATGGCCAAAAATGCGCAGGATGGGAGACGGCTGGAAAGAGTGCTGGTGACCATGAAGTCACATGGCCGTCACCACCGCCTCATCGATATCGGTTGTGCCATGCAAACCCACTACCAACACGCCCGGTGTTGGGGAAGTGCGGAGGACCACGCCACCATCCACGATGCTATAGTGCACCTGCGAACGCCAGT
>NC_057813.1:25417534-25426208 GCF_018294505.1 Triticum aestivum | reverse complement strand
CATAAAATCCGGTGTTCGAAAACACAGGGGATCATGAGAGAGCAGGAAAATGACTCGGTTTTACTGTCCTAGATGTACGGTTTCAGTGCACAGTTCTCCGCATTGAAGATAGTGTGAAGGGTAAGTTCATAGGTTTCTACGTGGAAACAACCATGTCATGATCTTTTTTTTTTGACATGAATAGTAGTAGCTCTGCTTTTGCATCGAAGAAGAGTTGAAGTTTTACAAGACACTCAGCCGTGGGCAGGGGGACCCAGCCGGCACTAAGAGGACAAGTACAGCAAAACACTGAAAGAGAAAAAAAGAGAAAAACAACTCTCAACTATATGTTCCAGCGGTCGCCTCCCTGGTGGTGGCCTCGTAGAACATCTTGATCACATCTCTGATCAGATCAGCAAGCGCGATCGGCATCATCTCTTTCTGCTCAAATACTCTGTGATTTCTTTCCTTCCAAATATTCCACGCAATGTAGGCAGCGAGGGTGATCTCCTTCATGATCGTTTCCTTGGTCCCGTCGGCCGAGCACAATCGAGACCACCAGTCATCGATGGAAGTTGCCGTGTAAACCACAGCTCCCATCGTGCTATTAGGTTGATGGAACTGCATCCAAACTTCTTTTGCAAAGTAGCAGGTCAAAGTAATGTGTTCGGCCGTCTCAAGTTCTTGGTCACATAGGCAGCATCGGTCGTTGTGTGGCCATCCTCATGTTTTTTTTGAATGCAAAGCAACAGCTTTATAACTTAACGGTGCTTGGGCATATCACCCATCGCACATTCAGCCACACGGGCTGGTACATCATCCTCCCACTCGACGTAAAGGTTCGGATCATACAGACGACCGAATGCGGCTAACTCATGGGCTACAGTATTAGCAAAGCACCGACAGACGGAGATTACATGAAAGGAAAACCAAAATTTCAACTGATATTTAGTGTCCTCTATCACAGCTGCATACGCTGACGAGTCCGCCTTCTGCATGTCAAGTGCTTCGAGTAGCAGCTGCGAATCCGTCTGGAATTCCACCCGTATAAGACCTAGATCAACAGCGAGAGAGACGGCCTGATGCATTGCATATGCTTCAGCTGCAAACGGATCATTGACATTCTACTGGCAGCCGGCGCAAGCATGAATGATTTTGCCTTCTGATGTTCTCGCCACCACGCCCCAGCCTGCTTGGTTTGTCCCTGGGAGAAAGGAACCATCAATATTGATTTTGACCATATCATCCGCAGGGGGTTCCATTTATCCACCACTTTCTTCTCCAGTTGAGGGCCAAGGATCTCGATGTATTCGAGGACGTTGCTTCTAGTCCTCTAGCAATCTCCTCGCCCAACTTCGGTAGCTCCCCCTCCCTCAGCTTATTGCAGTTTGAGCACCGGAACCACCAAAAGGTGAGTACGTGCATGCGCTTTTCCTCATCCAACCCTCACAAGTAATCTAGCATTGCATGCACAGACGAAATTCCTTCCAGTTTCATTCTCTCTTTCTCCAACGTCAGATCTCTCCACACCACCTTGACTGACTTGCATTTGATGAACAAGTGGGCGCCATCCTCCGCTGCACGACCACAAAAGAGGCACTTAGTGTCCTCAATCAGGATTCCTCGCTTTTCAATGTTTGTTCTGAGAGGCAACGATTCGTGTTTCAGTCTCCACACAAATATCTGGATGTTTTTTGGCACGGGAATTTTCCAAAGCCTCTTCCATGAGTCGTCCGGGTAGTTTTCCAGATTGCCAACTATATCCAAGCTCTGGCCGGTCCCTCCGTCCTGTTTTTGCCGTTCCATTTGGACGTGGAGTTTGTACGCGCTCTTAACTGAGTGCCTCCCCTTGCTATCATACTGCCAAGCTACAAAATCTTGGACTCCCTCCCGCAAGGGAATTTGAAGGATATTTCTTGCATCATCCGTCCAGAAAGTTTCGCAGACCAACCCTCATCCCAAGTCCCAGTAGCTGGGTCAATCAGATCGCTTACCCATTGTAGGATGTTGCTTCCTCTCGGTGTGATAATGCGGCGTGACCATGGTCTCGGGATCCATGGATCATCCCAGATCCTCACCGTTGAGCCGTCCCCGATTCTCCATAGGTATCCTTCCCGGACGAGGTCCCGCCCGGCCAGCAAGCTACGCCAAGCATATGAAATTCCATCCTTAGGGGTGGCATCAAAGATGTTTCCATTAGGGTAATAATGGGCCTAGAGAGTTCTTGCACACAGAGTGTACGGGCTTTGTATCAGCCTCCAAACTTGCTTAGAGAGCATTGCTATATTGAAACTGTGCATATCCCGAAAACCTAGACCCCCCCTAGCCTTGCTCAATGTTAGTTTCTTCCAACAGATCCAGTGTGTGGTGTTTTCCTTGTCCTGCTGGCTCCACCAATAATTTCCGATCAGAGAGCTTATTTCCTTGCAAAACGTTTTGGTGAGATCAAAACATGACATGGCAAAGGTGGGTATTGCTTGGGCCACCCCTTTTGCTAAGGTGTCTTTGCCTGATTTGGCGATAAGCTTCTCCTTCCATCCGTAGACCCGTCCCGTAATGCCACCCTTCACATAAGCAAAAGCTTTCCTTTTGGACTTTCCAACATGCACTGGAAGCCCTAGATATTTTTCGTTCCAGGACTCACTATGAATCTGCAAGGCTGATTTGACCGACTCCTTCTCCTCCTCCTTTGTGTTAGGGCTAAACATGATCGCCAATTTTTCCAGATTTATACACTGTCTCGAACAGTTTTCATACAGGTCCAACACCTCTCTGAGCGCTGCTCCCTCCATCTGGTTTGCCTTCATCAGCAACACAGAGTCGTCAACAAACAAGAGGTGGGATATAGGAGGTGCACTCCGGCAGATTTTCACTCCCGAAATTCTTCCCACCCGCTCAACATCATGGAGGAGTGCAGACAGGCCCTCCGCACAGATCACAAACAGATATGGGGACACTGGGTCCCCTTGCGTAAACCACGAGTAGGGCAGAACTGGTGTGACAACTCTCCATTAAGCTTAATCTGGTACCGGACAGTGGTAACACAATTCATTATCAGATCCACCCACCTTGCTTGGAACCCCAGTTTATGCAACATTGCTCGGAACTCCCATTCCACTCTATCATAAGCTTTACTCATATCTGCTTTGACTGCTGCCACTCCCTCCTTTCCTTTCCTCTTGTTCATTAGGTAGTGTGAAATCTCATAAGCCACCAGAACATTATCAGTGATCAACCGCCCCGGTACAAAGGCGCTCTGATTCTCCGAGATAAGCATTGGAAGGATCAATTTTAACCTGTTGGCAATCACTTTGGATACCAGCTTGTAGACGACATTGCATAGGCTTATCGGTCGGAGGTCCTTGATTCTATTCGGGTTCTTAACTTTGGGAATGAGAACGACAGTAGTATCATTCCAGCCTGGCGGCATTTCACCCCCATTCAAGACAGCCAACACCTCCTCTACCACTCGATCACCCATGAAGTGCCAGTGACGTTTAAAGACCACCGAGGGCATGCCGTCAGGCCCCGACGCTTTTAGGTCGCCAATATGATCCAACACTGCTTTAACCTCCTCTCTTGTGAATTCCATATCAAGCATGGTGTGCATTTGATCCGTGACTCTGGGTTCTACTTTCTCAATTAGCTCATTCACTCTATCGCCAGCACTGGATGTGAACAATTCCTGAAAAAAGAGCAAACGTAGTTATTAAGATCCTCTCCCTCCTTCACTACCGACCCGTCCTCCTTCTTCAACTCCTTCACACGATTTACCTTCCTCCTGGAAGACGCATAGGCCATGAAATAACGGGTGTTTTTATTGCCATCCCTGAGCCAATCCACATGTGATTGTTGCTTGGCCTTGGTGTTTTTCTTCTGCTTGAGATCCTCCACCGCACACCGCAGCCGCCCCTCTTCTTTGATTTTTTCCTTCGACACCGGGGCCTTCATACATCTCTCCAGCTCTTGCTTTGCCTTTTTTAGCCTTCCATCTAGCTCTCCTGCAACCTCCTTCGCCCATGTTTGCATTCTCCCTGCTACCTCTTTAAGTGCTCCACCCACCTTGGCCTCTCCATCCCGCCAACATTCCTCACAGGCTCCTTGTATCTCAGCGCAACAACCCTCCTCTTGTAACCACCAAGCCTCAAACCGGAATCCTCTATCACCTCCAACCCTCCTAACTCTCTCTCCTTCGGTGTTGACGATTACTGGCTGGTGATCCAAGTGGCGAGGGTCGCCATTAGTGACAGTGAAAGCTGGGAACGCCTCACACCATTCCGCGGTAGCCCTGGCCCGACCCAACCGCTCGCAAATGTAGTTCAATAGATCCTTGCTATGATTCCTCCAGGTGAATTTATCCCCCATGTAGCCAATGTCACACAGATCACAAGCCTCCAAGGCTTCTCTAAAATTGTTCATGAGTTGTTGAGGCCGATTCCCTCCTCCAACCTGTTCATCACTTGATAGGATCTCATTAAAATCACCGAGACAGAGCCAAGGTCGTCCATTCTGATGCTGCTGTCCTAGTATTCTCAACGTCCTCCATGTTTCCTTCTTACGCCTGTTTCGGACTCCCCATACACACCCGTCAACCTCCACACCCTCCCATCATCCTATGTTACGTCCACATCTATATGCCTCCGTCCATAGGATCGCAGCGATACTTCCACTCCCCTACGCCAGAACAATGCAATCCCGCGGCTCCTCCCTTCTGGGTTCCACGCAACCTTGTGTGTCAAGCCCATCATCCACCTGAACCTCTCCATTTCTTTTTCTGTTAGTTTCGTCTCCGCCAAGAAAAGTACGTCGGGCTCGTCCATTCTCCCCAGTTCAAGGATACTATGAACTGCCGGGCCATTCCCGAGCCCCCGGCAGTTCCGGTCGATGATTTTCATTGCGCCCGGCGGGACTGCTCCTGTAGCCCGGCTGATGTGCTAGTATTGTTTACGATATCAGTGATGTTCCTCCCTGCATCCTCTTTCTCTGTCTCTCCTCCCACTTCCGTTCTTCCCTTCTTTGCCTCGGACATATGATCATTATGTTCCTCCTGACTCCTCTTCTGCCCCAAAATTGTCTCCCTCTGTTGGTGATCCGTCGCACCACCCTTTTCCTCCCTACGGACTTTTTTGTATCTTTTAAGATCATAGCCCTTTTGCGCACCTCCCTGCTCTAGACTTCCCTTCTTGTTTATTGGCACCTGGTGGCTTCCTACTTTCTCCCGCTCCCTCATAGCCACGCTTGGCGAGTGTCACCCATGGCTAGTGTGATGTTCTTCTCCTCCTCTCCATCTACTTCCCTCCGAACCAACTCTCCCTTGCGCCTCGCTTCTTCCGTGGCCACTGTTCCCTCCTCGACACCCATATCAAGCTTTTTGGGAGCCCCTGATCTATGTTGCCCAGTGATTCTTTTCGGCGGACTTGTGACTTCCTCTCCCTTCTCTGAGCCATCTTCCTTCCCTCCTCTCCTTCCGCCCCCCTCTTTCTTCCATGTCAGACTATAACTCCCACTCCCCAATCTACCACCCGACCGACTAAAGCCATAGCTTCGCTGGTTATCTCCACTCATGTTCTTCCCCTTCCAACCCCAATGGTCATCATTGCTAGCCCGCCTTCTTCCTACATCCGCTTGAGCCAACTCCCAAACTGTGGTCTTTCCCCTTTCTTCAGCTTAATTGTGCAATCCTTCTCGCCATGGCCAATCAAACCACAAGTATAGCAGAAGTCCGGCATGAACTCGTACTCGAACCGACACCATTGCCCCTCCTCTACTTCTTCTACCGTATTGTAAATGGCCATTTTCTTCTTCTGTTCCTGTTTGTGTTGATCCTCCTCCTCCTCCTCTAGCGTGAATCCCCTCATGATGGGCTTCTCAATAGTCATCCTCACCTTGACTCGCAGAAATTTTCCAATGGCTTTCCCATCCGCCCCTGCATCCGCCTCTACAAACTTACCAATGGTATTCCCTATATCTTCTGCCGCTTCCTCATTCATCATACCCAGAGGAAGACTGAAAATGCGCACCCAGATGGGTATATCATTAAATTCATAGTCCTCAATACGCTTGCCTGGATCATAATTCTCCACCACCATCAACTCCTTGTCGAACATCCACGGCCCATCTTCCAACGCCTTTCTCTTTCCCGACTCTTGCTTAAAGGTGAACATGAACACGTAGTCTCCTACCTCCGTGCAGTCGATCCCCTTTATTGGACACCAGACGCACCCCAGGGATAGAGAAATCGCATCGGGATGTGCTGGTTTCTCGGACAACAGCTTGCCAATTGCCCGTGGATCTGTGTTCTTCCCCTTCTCCTTTGCCGACCCGCGGATCTTGACTACCTTCTTCTCCTCTTCCGAAAGCTTGATCCTACTCATCAACTTCCCTACTCCTTCCATCGCTCTTCCTCCGGACCACCCCAAACAGCCGCCTAGGGTTCACGGTGTATTACGACTACGCGCCCTAGGAAACACACAGAAGGTTTCGAGGTGGATGGATCGGGGACAAAAGCTCGAACCAGATCGCAGCAACTCAACCAGGATCTCGGGCAAGGCACGTTCACAGATGGGATCGGGAGCCAAGAGGCCCAAAACCCTAACCGCCTCCGTGATCGTCGGAGCGATACGTGAACCGTCACCCTATGGGACGGACATATATCTCTGAATTGTTTTTTGTGGCCATCCTCATGGTTGAAACTGATCCGCCGTGGAGCAACAGCCATACATAGAATTTAATATTCCCCTCCATCCGGCCCCTCCACACCTTGGCCACGCCAGGCCTGTCAATTCTAGCCACAAATTGGGCACCATGTCACCATCTTGAGACTAACTAATTCCATTTCCCCACTTTCGTGGAATAAGAATGTAGCAAGCTCGGAGGACGACCTTTTGTTGCCATTGGTATAAGTTAACCAAAGAAAATCTAGAGAGAGTTCCAAGTACGTGGGATGCAAACGTAGACAATTCAACGCACGTAGAAACGAGTGGCCACTCCTAGAAAAGTTGAAGTCAACATGTGCAGCCTTCAGCCACACCGAGTAGAAAAATCAACCCTTTCAAAAAAGAAGTTAGAAAATCAACACGGCCAAGATGGAATCATTCGTAGAAGATTTGCCTATATAACACACCAACATTGCGCTGCCACACGAATGGAACATCTTAGGGTATTCCTAGTCGATCGCACAATGGCGTCTCCTCCATCTTCCACCGTGATCCAGATGCCTCCATCTCCACATACCAACGGCGGCATGCCGACGGCCCCGTCCACGCCCAAGGACGCCGGCGACATGCCGACCACGGCGCCCGCAGCAGCTGCCGGACCATCGTCCACGGCGACGGACAAGGTCATGTGGAGCGCTGTGAACCTCGCGCAGCTCCTGCCTACAGGCACGGTGCTGGCGTACCAGGCGCTGTCCCCGTCCTTCACCAACCACGGCACGTGCGAGACCTCCAACCAGTGGCTCACCACGACACTCGTCGTCGTCCTCGCCATCCTGTGCGTCCTCTTCTCCTTCACGGACAGCGTCCTCGGCCGCGACAAAAAGGTCTACTACTGCGTCGCCACGCCAAGCGGTTTCAACGTGTTCAACTTCTCCGATGAAGAGGAGAAGCTGCAATGGACTGCAGCTGAGTTCCGGAGGCTTCGCATGCGGCCGCTGGACTTCATCCATGCCATCTTCACGGCGCTCGTCTTCCTCATTGTGGCGTTCAGCGACGTGGGCCTACAGAACTGTTTCTTCAGCAAAGCCAGCAAGAACGCTGGGGAGCTTTTGAAGAACCTGCCACTCGGCATTGCCTTTCTGTCGAGTTTTGTGTTCATGATCTTTCCCACAAAAAGGAAGGGCATCGGCTACACCGGCACTACCCCTCGCGAAAAGCTCACTTGATGTTAATTAAGGTCACTTGTTTCTGAACAGTTAGATATATTAGATTGTAATCGAATCATGGTATATAGTTTAGATAACTTTTTATCAGTTAAATTATAATGTAATCAGGGTATATATATAGGACTAGTATTAGTTACGATTACTTACTTATGCTTACTTGCTTGTTTTTCAAAGTAGTTGTCTATTCTTCAATTTATTCATGCCAAATTTAATTAAACCATTATGTGGACAGATGCCCTTGTACAACGCTATGATTGTAATCTTTATCTGTTTTATAATTAAAGAGAAAATGAATATACCTTCCTGTATAAAGAAATAACTGATGTACCTCGCCGAAAATCTACCTAAACTCCGTGAATTATGAAGCCCAGAGTATTTAAATTTACAGAAATCATACCAAATTTGTCTCACAGCATGAGAGGTTTTTATTAAACGGGAAAGGCGACCGCTCTGCCCATTCCACTAACATAGGAACATACCCATTCCACTAACATAGGAATATAGCAAAAGGAGTACACAAATATTTACATGGAACCAATATAAAAAAATAGAGGAGAAAAGAAAAACGAAAACATGAACTTCGTGACCTGTGTGAGAGCTAACCGCCTTGGTCGACATCCTCCTTTATAAGATAAGCTACATCGAGCATAATAGTAAGGGTGCGCCTCATTCAATCTTCATTTGTTCCCCTCCTTCCACACATTACACAACACATAAATCATCATTTTTGGCAAATGGTTGTGAAACGCAAGCTTTACGGGGTAAAAGAAAATGCTCATGTTCCACCAATCTTCTAAATGGGTGAAGTCGAGG
>NC_057813.1:25407197-25417262 GCF_018294505.1 Triticum aestivum | reverse complement strand
AAGTCAATACAACTTCTTATATTCCACAAGTGAATAGGGTTTGCGGCGCTGGTTCCGCCAATGCTAAGGAATTTTGCGTCGAAGTCAATGAATTGTTTGGCACTATGAATATGATCTCAAGCTCCAAGAAGTACATGCAAAAGGTCATTACAGTATACATTCCATTGGTCCATGGTGTGTGTCGCTTTTGGGATGAATAGCTTAATATTGAAGACGTCTTGATCTCAAGCTGCAATCTCGATGCACACGTACGTGCGATGTAAAAAGATGTTTGCCACCATGATTTTTTTTCTATTTGGAGAAACCCCCAAGGTTACGAATACTATCTGTACGTAATAATAAAGCAGGGAACGCTTTTGTTCTCTGTCGTGTCTTTTTGCAAAAAAAAAACCTCTGCCTTTTCCAGTAATTAACCCACAGTCCATCTGTAAGTGAGAACAAATCCTTTTTTGTATTTTATACAAACCTCCTGCCTTTTATGCTAATTAACCCACGGTCCATATTTAAATCAATACCAATCTTTATTTTGCAGTTTTACATAAACCCCTCTATATATGCATTAGTCACCCTGCAGTCTAGTGAGAATAAATATATTCTTTCAAATAACCATATCTTTTAAACCATAACTCTAATTGTAACATGTTATATATGAAATGCAATTAGAAAAATATGTAGAATATGAATATGATGTTATTTTACATGTTAAATATTTTTCAAATGCTATTTAAGGTGCAATGTTAATCAATGACACACAATCCGTCTTTATTTCGCACTGCCGATCTGTATTGCAATATGTAACATTAAACGTTAATATTTGGGGAAGGTTATAATCCTTGGGCATGTTGTATTTGCACTGGGTTCTCTCTTTGTACATGTTTCATGATTTAAGACCCTAAATGCGTACATTTTCTCGGCGAAGTCCACGCGCCTATTTACCAACGGACTACACAAATTTTTTGTAGTGAATACACAAACAATTTTTATAGGATGTACACACACTAATAAAATTCATGAACATCAGAAGTGCCTGAAGGTTTATTTTGAAAACATCCGAACTATTCGTGTGATAATATTGAATGTTAATAGTGGAACCGATAAGTATAATCTTAATTTGTGTTCCATCTGTTGCATGTGATGGCTACACATATAGGGTTTCATGAATAGACTTAATTTATAAACGCGGACTCCTCAGTATCGAACGGCGCCACAAAGATGATGCCTGAGTGTGGCCGTAGGTGCACAGAATCAAAATTTGATCGAAATGATAGCAGCTCAGGTAAAAAATATTTACTGACCCGTCGCAATGCACGGGTAAGTTTGCTAGTCAAGGAAAAAAAATTAAGGACATAGGAAGCGAACTTTGCACATAAACCGGGCTTGACTCTCTTTTTTGGTGTTTCTTCATTATCGCGCATCGTGCGTCGAATAAGCATGCAGGCAAAGGAAGGTTAACGGCACGGCAAGGCATGAGAAATAGACCGATTGATGTTGGGCGACTGCTACAAATCATTCGACTGAGAAATCAGTCGGGTCAAACGCCGTTGGATTAATCCTCACACATCCGTTCGAACTGGTCAACACGTTGGACGGGGCCTTCTTCTCTCATCGCAGACGCAGCAAAAAAGCAACCACCGTGTCGCCGACTCGCCGGCGGGAAGCAACACCGTCTGGTTTGTAGCAGAAGTCGTGCCCCCTCATCAGCAACGCAGCAATGCTCCATCGACCGGCGCCGGCGAAGCTCGCCGCCGCCGGCGTCGCCGTCCTCCATTGCATCACCCCCGACGGCCGCCACATGCTTCATTGCAGCCCCTCGCCGCACGGTGGTGCTCCATCACAGTCCCTGCTGCCGTCGCATCTCCCATCTCCCATCACAATATCCGTTAGCCGCCGACGAAGCTTCAGTGCAGCGCTGCCACCGGGCACGGCGGAGCTCCATCGCAGTACCCTGACGGCCACCGCATGCTTCACTGCAGCGCCCCACCGGGCAGTGGTGCTTCATCGCAGCACTGGCTACCGTCGCATCTCCCATTGCAGCACCCAATGTCGCCAGCGAAACTTCAGTTCAGCTCCGCCGCAGGCGCGGTGGTGCTCCATCGTAGCACCCTAACGGCCGTCGCATGCTTCACTGCAGCGCCCTACCGCACGGGTGTTGCTCCATCGCAGCACTGGTTGCCGTCGCATCTCCCATTGTAGCACCCGATGGTCGTCGGCGAAGTTTCAGTGCAGCGCCGCTACCGGCGCGGTGGTCCTCCATCGTAGCACCGACTACCTCCTCCCCCGCGTCACAGCATGCAACTCCTCCTGCTGCTTCACTTCCGCTCTTGCAATGGCCGGTGGCTGGCCGTAAAACAAACCCGGCGCCCGCTTGCCTCAGTTGCAACGGCATGGTGAGGGTGTGCTTGGAGCAGGTCTGCAGGTGGCCGTGCATCACGAAAGGGACGGCAGGCCGTGGACCAACGGAACGTGGATCGTACGTGCGCACGTGCTCTGGAAGCGTGAGATCATATTCATCAGATCCTATAAAAAGGTGAAAAGGTCCCTTTGTTGTACATCGACTCCCAGTTGAACGAACGGTAGGTCTGACAAATTTATGCGGTTGGTATATAGCGAGATTCTGCAGTCTCATCACCCTGCTAAACTAACCAAAGGTTGGTCTCCACGGGCGTTGGAAGGCCAGCCAGTTGCGCCTTCCACTGAAAAGTCTTGGATGGACTGACGACAGGCAGATTCTCCTCTGGCCGTGCATACTACTGGCTATATCATATAAACCAACCTAATCTTTACCTAATAATAAAGAGAATTAGATTTTCTGCCTGTACGTCATAAAAACTACCTTCGAAGTTGGTAATAATTACCCGTCAATGCCATCCGTAAGTGGCAAAAACGATACGTTTTTAATTTCAAATATCGCTCCCGGGTTCTGTCATTAATAGTTCATACGGTTTAAGAACATCAATGGATGAGTAGCGCGATGGCTTAGGCTATGACGCTCCACACAGGAGACCAGGGTTTGATCCCTGGTTCTCGACGCCTTTTCTTATTCTTTTTACCTATCTTAAGCACAGTAATGGGCCAGCCCATGTGCGGGTCGTGGCGCCCCCTGTTTTGTATTTCTTTTTTTATTTCTGTTTTGGTTTTTTCCTCTAAAAATTAATTTTAGATTCGTGGCACCCCCTATTTTTTATTTCTTTTTACTTTTTTTATTTCTGTTTTGGTTTTTTATCTCAGAATTAATTTCGGATTTCCAAAATATCAAACAGTTGCGAGTTTTGAAAAAAAGTAGGAAAATTGTAAATTGTTTGTGAATTTAAAAAATATTCGAAAAATCATAAAATGTTCATGACTTAAAAAATTGCTCACATATTATAAACAAATCACGATTTCAAATGAATTTTCATCATGAAATAAAAAATGTTCATGATTTTTTAAATGATCCAATATTCAAAGCATATTCAGGAATTTAGAAAACATGTCCATCAGCTTTTAGAAAATATTCACAAAAATTAAAACACATCCGTAAATAATGAACAAAACTAATTGTAGCTTCATAAAGGTTTTATTAGGAGATCTATAGAGCTCATTTTATGATTTTATTTAGTCCTTCGCATCTGGTAAAAAAGGGTTTCCGTGTTTTGTACAATGCTGAACCCAGCAAAATTGACATAACTTTCTCAGGGTTAGTTTTTGTAAGCTATATTAAAATGACTAAATGTCTATTTTGCTTCCATACACAGTTATGCTTAATCACGTATCACAATAGTGGTTATGGTAAACACCGCTACGCTAAGTCAAGGCGAGACACTTTATTTATCAGTATAGCTCAGGCAAGGTCCGTCAATGCAGTTTGCTCAGCCACAAAATATTTTGTTGTGACGCCTTAAACAATCAAGTCTTGATGAGCATCATATTGTTCATTTTTGAAATTACATTTTAAAAGTGTCTTATCTCATCATGACATCATTTGTATATACTTTGTGAATTTGATTCATACTTTTTTATATCTACCACACATGTATAACATGATAGTTTTTTTCCCGTTGCAACGCGCGGGCATTTCCAAAAACGTTCGTTAAATCAAAAAAAGTTCGTCAAATTCAATAACTATTCCACCCAATTTCCAAAAAAGGTTCATCGATTATAGAATGTTTGCCAGTTCAGGAAAATTGCTTAAAAATGTTCACAATTTTTAAAAAATGTTTGTAAATAGCAAAAAATGGTCATAAATTAAAAAAATGTTCTTGATTGTAGAAAATGTTCAGAAATTTGTAATAGTATGTTGTTTGCGATTTCAAATATGTGCATGAGTTAAACAAATTGTTCATAATTTCAAAATGTTCTTGATTTCGCGAAATTGAGAGAGATATTGTATCTCGGTGATGCAGCGAAATGTGATCATGACCATTGGAAATTATGAATTTTTTTCTCCCGTTGCAACGCACGGGCCCTTTTGCTAGTAATAAAAAGCAAATTAGGTTTCTTTCGTCCGTCATGGCATTTTTTAGAAATGTCCTTCTATTTCATAGAAGTCAACCCGCAGTCCTGTTTTAAGTCAAAACGAATCGTTTTTTTTCGTGTTTTACACAAAAGTCCCTGTGTTTTCTTGAAATCAACCCGCTGTCCGGATTTAAGTCACACCCGAACCGTTATTTTACGTTTTTCGAAAACCCCCCTGACGTTTTAGATAATTCATCTGCGGATCATATGTAAGTCAAACAAATACTTTTTTAAATCATCCACATCTTTTAAACCGTAACTCCGATTTGAACATGTTATATATGATATTTGATTAGAAAAATATGTAGAATATGAATATGAGATTATTTTTACCTATTAAGTATTTTTAATATTATTTTGGAATATATTTAAATCAAACAAATGATTTTCTAAATTATCCGTATCTTTTAAACCGTAACTTCGATTTTAACATATTATATATGAAATTTTATTAGAAAAATGTGTGGAATCTAAATATGATGTTAATTTTACCTGTTAAATATTTTTAAAATATTGTTTTGAAAGCAAACTTGTAATTTCTAGCGCAAGATCCGTTTTTTCTTTCGTATCGGCGGCAATCCGGATTGCAAATAAACACCCCAGTATAACCATATAGGCAAAAGAAAACATCAATAACTACACATGCATACCTCTAAAAAATATCGCAGGGGAAAATAACAGAGAGAAAGCGAGAGAGAGGGAGGGAGGGAGAGAGAGAGAGAGAGAGAGAGAGAGAGAGAGTGGCGAGGGAGGAGAGAGGGAGAGAGAGACGCCTTAGAATTAACCATATTCAAACACGTTTTTTTGTTGTTTTGTGTGAACACCGAGGCCATCGCCGGCGAGGGTGAGAAGGAGGATAAGCGGCAACACAAATATGATGCCTCACAAATATAAAAGAGATGGACCTATCGAGTGATGGTTGTTGGGTTAAGAGTGTGTGTTATGTTTTTTCTCCCGTTGCAACGCACGGACTCTTTTGCTAGTATAAACCAATATCCAGATCTTGAGACTGATTAATTCCTTCTCCTCACGTTCGTGGAAGCAGACTGCGTCACGTTCGGACGACGACCTTTTGTTGCCATTACTGGACGTTAACCAAAGAAAATCTAGAGAGAGTTCCGAGTACAGTACGTGGGGAAAAAATGGGATGCAAACGTAGAAAATTCAATACTACACGTAGATACGACTCACCACGCCTAGAAAAGTTGAAGTCAACATGGGAAGCCTTCAGCTAGCATGCCACACCACATGGGAACAGACTAATCAACGCAGCCAACTTTGGACCCATTCTAAGAGGATTCGCCTATATAAGACCAACGTTGCGTTGCCACACGAATGGAACAGCTTAGGACATTTCTAATCGACCACACCATGGCATCATCTTCTCCATCTTCCACCGTGATCCAGATGCCTCCAAGTCCACACACCAACGGCGGGACAGCCGGCCTTGCCCCGGCCACGCCTAAGGACGCCGGCGACATCCCGACCACCGCATCCGCAACAGCTGCCGGGCCAGCAGCCAGCGCGACGGACAAGGTCATGTCGAGCGCCGCGAACCTGGCGCAGCTGCTGCCGACGGGCACGGTGCTGGCGTACCAGGCGCTGTCCCCGTCCTTCACCAACCACGGCAAGTGCTTCTCCTCCAACCAGTGGCTCACCGCGGCGCTGGTCCTCGTCCTCACCATCTCATGCGTCCTCTTCTCCTTCACCGACAGCGTCCTCGGCCGCGACCAGAAGCTCTACTATGGCATCGCCACGCCACGTGGTTTCAACGTCTTCAACTTCTCGGACGAAGAGGAGAAGCTGCAGTGGACTCC
Source organism: Triticum aestivum (assembly GCF_018294505.1). Lineage (NCBI taxonomy): Eukaryota > Viridiplantae > Streptophyta > Magnoliopsida > Poales > Poaceae > Triticum > Triticum aestivum. The sequence goes on along the minus strand of NC_057813.1, from coordinate 25,410,951 downwards.
CGCTGAGTTCCGGAGGCTTCGCATCCGGCCGCTGGACTTCATGCGCGCCGTCTTCACGGCCCTGGTGTTCCTCACCGTGGCTCTCAGCGACGTGGGGCTGCAGAACTGCTTCTTCCCCAACGCTGGCATGAACACCCAGGAGCTTCTCAAGAACCTGCCATTGGGCATCGCGTTTCTGTCCAGTTTTGTGTTCATGATCTTCCCCACAAAAAGGAAGGGCATCGGCTACAGCGACACTACTCCTCGCCAAAAGCTCACTTGATGTTTAGATCGATCTTGTTTTTAAACAGTTAGATGGATTAGATTATAACAAATCACCATATATAGTACTATAACTTTATTGTTTAGATCACTTATTTTTTAACTTAAAATGTAGTGTAATCGCCGTATATAGGAGTAGTATCACTTGTGATTACATTTTTTTGTGGAAATACTTGTGTATTGCTTAATTTATTCATGCAAAATTTAATGAAACCATTTGTGTGGGCAGATGCCCTTGTTCGCTGCAGTTGTAATGTTTATCTTTTAATTAGAGAGAAAAGGCATGTATGTACCTTCTTGCATAAAAAGAATAATTGATGAACTTTGCTGAAAGTCTACCTAAACTCCTAAATATCGAAACCTGAACTATTTGAATTTACCAAAATCATTCCAAATTTGCAGGGAAGGCGGGTGCTCTGCCCATTTCAACATTGGGACATAGAAAAAAGGAGTACAAAAATATTACATGGAAACAGGAAAAAAATAAGAGAAAAAAAAAGAATAATATGAACTTCATATCCATTGTGAGAGCTAACTGTCTTTCGTCAACATCTTCCTTTACAAGATAAACTATGTCGAGCACAATAGTAAGTGTGGTTTCGTTGAAGATTCGTTTGTTCCGCTCCTTTCACGCATTCCACATCATATAAAACATATTTTGGCAAAACAATTCTAAAATGCAAGCTTTATTGTGGTTAAAAATACTCTTGCCCCACCAATCTTCCAAAGGGGTTTCCTCGGTGGACAGAAAACCAAGTGCATGCAACTCTTCGGATTCCACGATTGAACAGGGTTTGCAACGCTGGTTTAGCTGATATCCAGGAATTATGCCATTAAAGTCATCAAAATCAATGGATTGTTTGGCACTCCGAATAGGATATCAAGCTTCAAGAAATACATACTACCAAAGGTCGCTTTTGTTTCCAACCGTTGGTCCATGGAGTGTATCGCTTTCAGTGTTGAATGGAGTAAGATTGAAGATGCCTTGGTGGCAAGCTGCAATCTCAATACGCATGTACAGTTGGACGAAAAGGTGTTTGCCCCCGATAATTCATCCCGGAGCCCGGGCTCATCTGCTCCCGCTCATCAAAAAATTCAAACAAAATACTAGAAAAATTCGAAAAATTCCAATTTTTTTTATGGTGGTAGATAATTTGACGCGTGAGATGCGCCCTAAAATTCAATTTATTTGGACATCTGAGTAGCTCTCGGCAAAAAAGATAAATCAGGTCAAAACAGTGATATCGAAGGAGGAATTAAGGGTGCACCGAAGCAAACTTTATGCACGAATAATCCGGTTGTTTGCAAGCAGGCACGGTGTTTCTTCGTTATCACACATTCGCGCTCGTGCGTCAAGTAAGTGGGAATTAACAGCACGGCAGGGCATGAGAAAGAGAGCGATGGACGTGGCCGATTGGAGCTCGTGCTTGTGGTCAATATATCTTCCTCTCAATATTACTACTCCATTCATCCGGAGAGGGATGGAATAAAAAGCGGCCTTCTCTATGTAGTACGTGCACACGTGCAAGGATTAATTCAAAGACTTGCACTGGAAACGTGAGCTCCTATTTATCAGAGTCAGAAACAGTGGTTTGAAGTTTGTAAATTCAACCCTTATTCTTTTTTTAGGGTAATTCAACCCTTATTCAGAGTGGAAAGAAAAGGCCCCTTTTCGCTTTTGTACAGTGCTCGCTACACAGCCCTATCTACATCGTCAGTACCCCCTTCTTGTAGAACTCGAGCCGCCAACGCTCCTTGGAGTCAAGCTTCGAATGATTCCGGCAGATCTCGACCATGTACTCATCATCGACACATGCCGCCTCGAGCCGCTAGAAGACCTCCCAAACCTCTCTTACCCTGCGGCAGGAGACCATTCAGAGGTCGATGGTGACGAGCTCCAAGACCTGGCGACTGCCGAGGTGGAAGTTGATCCTTTCCCGATTGTTGTAGTAGCTCAGCGCTTTCACTTCATAGGCCCTTGTTGCCAACTCCATCTACTTGAAGGAGACGATCCAGTACCGTTGGCCGGTGTCCTGGTCCTTAATTTCTGAAACCCATGTCACCCGCGTCCGTTGTCGCATGCCGTGGTACCTCATGTTCGGCCGCGGAGTGTTGGTGAAGGAGCGGGAGGGGGACGTACCGCCGCATGCTCGGGTTGGCTGCGTCTCATGGAGTGGATATGTGCTTCGAATTGGTGGCGACGACCTCTGGCAACTAGATCATGCCCTTTTGTGGAAGTCGAGGCTGCATCGGTCGATTGGAAGTGTCGGCGGGGCTGGGAGAGAGTGTGCAGGGCAGTGGCGGAGCCAGGAATTTGCTACTGGTATTCCTGTCAAAAACATTTGGGCAAAGCAATAAAATAGAACAACAAATGTACAATAAGATGGCAATATCCATGACTCAATGACCATACATCGATAAAAGTAGCAAAATACCATTGTGGCAATATCTTGAAAAATTAAGGAAGATTACAAATAGCAAAGGAAATTACAATATGACTTTACGATCCCCTTTTTGGAAGAGATTGATGACATCATCTTTCACTTGCTTGAAGAATTTTCTCTCAACGAATGCAACCAAGCAATTCTTCAAATATTCATCATCCATTTTGTTTCTTAGCGAATTCTTCACATATTTCATCAAGGGAAATACCCTCTCAATACTAGCAGTGGCTACCAGAAAAATGAGCACCAACTTAAGAAGTTTGTACGGAATTCCAGGGAATTCCCAGGAATACCCAACACCGCCACTAGTGCAAGGTGGATTTCATCGGTGGTGATGCGATGCAAGTAAGGGAGAGGGGCGGCGCGGGAGGAGGGTAATTTATTCCTAGGATTGAGTCGCGGCCGAGTATAATAAGCGGCGACATGATGAGTAAAAATTTGGAGTAGTTAAACCAAATATGGGTTCAGGTAGGTCTGATTTAAATACTCAAAACAAAATTTGTATGCACCATAAAGGTTGAAGATGCCTTCAATGCTTCAACCCTGGATCTCCTTCATGTTGAGGAGCCTCCCCATCAATGAGTTAAATTCCACGGTCGGTGTGTGCTGGCAGCATCTGCCGGTACAGGCACGCCCCATCTATGGCGAATGGCCACTTGTGCTTTGCCGATCACACATCTTCCATCAGGAGAGAGGAGATCGCCGGATCGGCCCTCGGCAAAAATAGGATCGGAAGGTTTTTTCACCTGTCCATCCCTCTATCCTACAACCGACACTTTAAAGGGATTTTTTGTAGATAGATTTTCTTACGTTAGACTAACAGAGTCAAGTGGATACCACTGTGGCAGGGGAGGTGGGTTATTCATAGAGGAACTTCATTGTGGGGGCCAAGGGATATTCTAAAGAAGTGTTTCTTTGATGAATAGAGTAGCCATGATGGCAATTAAAAGGTTGGGCCCTATGAAGGAAAGCCTTGGGTATGTTGGTGTGATGACGACATAAAAGAAATAACCTTCAACAATAGCCTTGAACAACTAATTAAGCCAGGT
>NC_057813.1:25406440-25407016 GCF_018294505.1 Triticum aestivum | reverse complement strand
CCTAACCACATTAAGTTAGAGGTAGGGGATTCTAGCCACCACCCCTTCTTGCTTGACACCACACTTTTTTAGTAACTGTTTTTGCTTCAGTACATATAACACATACTATTTAAATAGTTACCACCTTTTCCGTATTGTGCTTTTAGTTTACAATATATACATATGATAGAATTTCCCTAATATCGCGTGAGTCAAAAATAAATAAAAATTCATTTTCCTATTTAGATACAGATTAGTAACTCACACATCATGTTACCTATTAATTAAAGGACCAAGATTTAACTATAGTGATATTTACATACCCCTTTCACTAGTAGAAAAAGGGTCAAACGTGAAGCACATTAGTGCCGGTTTGTAAAAAAACCGGCACTAATGTGATCAATAGTGCCGGTTCGAATGGCTATGCATTAGTGCCGGTTCGTGCCACGAACCGGTACTAAAGGGGTGGTGGCAGGCTGACGTCAGGCCAGGGCCCCACGAGCCCCTTTAGTGACGGTTTGTGACACAAACCGGTACTAAAGGTCTAACCTATAGTACCGGTTTGCGTCACCAACCGGCACTACAAAGTCTTAACCT
>NC_057813.1:24335649-24335954 GCF_018294505.1 Triticum aestivum | reverse complement strand
AACCCGATCGAGCGATTCCTTCGCTACTGCTACTAACTGAAGCCGATCGATTGGATGAACAGTGAGCATTGCGCGCGAGGGGGGGGGTGGTTGGATGAACATGACCCCGTGGTGTGGAGGGCTGGATGAACAGTAGATGGTGGAGGGGTGCCCGTGGAGGGGTGGTTGAACAGGACCCCGTGGTGTGGAGGACTGGATGAACAGTAGATGGTGGAGGGGTGCCCATGGAGGGGTGGTTGAACAGGACCCCGTGGTGTGGAGGGTTGGATGAACAGTAAACGGTGGAGGGGTGCCCGTGGAGGGGT